>NC_092628.1:37173181-37473181 GCF_039555335.1 Amphiura filiformis
AGATTGGATTTCTTGACGTTGATCAGAAATCCCAGGTCCCGCACCGTACGGACTACTAACTCCACGAGACACTGTGTCTCCAGTGGGGTGCGTCCGTAAATGAACCAATCGTCCAGGTAGCAACACATGTTGACTCCCCTGCGCTTCAGGGTGCGCTGCCACCGCCCTGACCAGGAGTGTAAACACTCTGGGGAGGTGGACAAGCCGAATGGCAGGCATCGAAACTGGTAAGTTTGACCCTGTACCTTGAAGCGTAGAAACCTCTGATCTTGAGGTGCGATCGAACATGCAGATATGCGTCCGAGAGATCTAGCGATGCCGCCCACATACCCTTGATGGGGCAGGCTAGCACCGGCGAGAGTCTCCATTCTGAACCTCTTGGGCCTGATGAACTCGTTCAACGGCTTGAGGTTCAGAATGAACTCAGTCGCCGGTCTTCTTTGGAGCCAGAAAAAAGCGTGCTCCAAAACCCCTTGGTGAAAGGGGGTAGACCGGGACAATCGCTTGCGTCGTGAGAAGCTGAGTGACCTCTGACAGTAGTGCCCGACGCTGGGGGCCGTCTGGCGGCACTACCGTGGACCTCTGAATCGTGCAGGCGCACGAGGGGTGGCTGGTAAATTCCAGCCTGTAACCCCCACTGACCACTGACAATACCCAGGCGCCCGGTGAGATGGCATGCCATCTCTGGGCGTAATGCGATAAGCGGCCGCCCGCAGGGGGAATCCCCTGTGGGAAGTCCAAACCTGCCGGCATGGACTGTCGACCGCCCGTGCCCTCAGGACCGATCTGGTTTGCCACCCTTAGAAGAACGGCTCTTCTTAGGGGCTTGCCATCTGGTCCAGCACTACTCTTGCGCTTCCCAGTTTTCTTGGGAGGTGCTGGAGTAGCCTCGGGCTCGGTGTAGTCTGTGGTGCTGCGTCCTGCTGAAGCCGGAGCTGGCGCTGAAGAACGCTTAGAAGACTTCTTCTTCTTGTGCTTCTTCTTCGCCTTACTGCCCTTCCCTTGGTCAGGGCAGCCTCCGACTTCTTCAGAGTGCTCTCATTGGTGGCCTTCTTTGCCCGGTCCTCAACCGTGGCGCAAAGGCCTGTCCAAAGAGTAGCCCCTGTCCCACCGAGTCTGACTTCTTCATTGCATCAGCAAAGTCGGAGCCGTAAGTTGACTGGAGGGACAGACAGGCATTCTCCCGGCGGCGAGATGACATCCTATGGGCTAGGCCCATAGAACTCTCGTTGAGGTTAGCTGTTAGCACCGCTAACAGATTAACCTCGCGGAAGAGTTCCGACGTTGCCCGTCGTGGTCGCTCGCTACCTTCCTACCGAGGTGCTCGGCAAGCGTGGTAGCGACGCTAGAGACTCTGATAGGCGAGCGTGCTCGCTTATCGATGAGCTTTGGCTCCTCCTCCCACTGGGGGGAGACCGCCCCGTGCGCGTTGGCCGCTGGCGGCAGGCGCTTGGCAACGCTCTGGATCCATGTCAGGGACCCTGAGGTAGGTTTCGTAGTCCTCCTGCGAAACACGCAGTGGAAGCGTGCAAGCACGCGGCGTCGAAGCTCCAGCGAGCCTGACAGCCCTACGAACCCTACCCTTGAGGTCCGCCGGGAATGCAAGTGCGGGCGACCCTTGTGTGGACGCGCTAGCTGGTCATCCTACTGAAAAGATGCCCTGGTCCTCCTGAACGGACTCCTCCTGAGAGAAAGCCAGGCCCAAACCTTGGGCCACACGGCTCATCACCTCAGCGGTGTCCGCAGGCAGACCATTGCTAGCGAGTTCCTCACGGGGAAGCGGGGGAAGGATACCTGAAGCTAGCTGCACAGTCTCATCAGACTGTGAGTCGCTACTGGTTTCATCTTCCGACTCCTTTCCCTCGCCTTCAGACTCTGACTCACTCTCTGATGAGGAAGAGATCTGACGACGGGCATCTGAAGGTGGACAGGGAGGTGTCGCCACCGTGTGGCTAGCCAACTGAACACCAGCAGAAGAGGGAGTACTCCCGCTAGACCCCGAGATGCTAGCTATAGCACCCCAGGATCCGCGCGCTCTCGCTGCTGTCGCCCTAGCCATAGCAGTGTGCGGCCTACCCTGAGCTGTATCAGGGTTAGCCACTTTCGCCGCCAGGTTGGGTAACAACTGGTGGTACTGCTTGCCCAACGCTAGGCGGCACTTGCCACGGTGGTAGACCGTGGAAGAAACCACCCTGCGGCGGATACCACGGGCATACCCTGTTGGTAGCTGACCCTGAAAGGATCCGCCACCAGGAAACCCCATGGAACGGGTAGTACCAGTACCGCCTCCCCCTGTTGCCACAGAGACTGTGGTAACCAGGACGAGTACTGCGGTACCTGCGTGGTTGTAGCGTAGGTGCCCGGTAGGGCTCCCGGCTGCGTACCACTGTACCCATGCCTCACAGCGTTCCCGCTAGAGGATCAAGCCGTGTGTATGGGTACCCGCTATACTGGCTGTCCCTTGGCTAAAAGGAGCTTGCCTAGTATCACGGGTAGCTGAGCGTGTATACCCTCGATCAGTCACCTCGCTACCTGAATAGGCAGTATCAATCAATGGAGCCATGCTCCGCTGAATAGATAGTGATCGATCATAAGAGGGTAATTGACCCATTGACTGTAATGGATCACCCACGCTCTGCTGGCTCTCGAGGACATAAGTGGGTTGTTGATCAGCCAGGCTGTTCAAACTACCTACCCTAACCTCTTGAGCCTCGCCCAAGGTCGCTGTGTGTGGCGGACCACTCACGGCAGCTATGGGCGCGTGCATAGTGGCTACCACTGAAGTCAAGCCGTAGCGCGTCTCGGTAGCTGCCACTGTTTGCACTTGGGTCGCTGTCCCGTGAGAGACTGCGAGCCCAACCCCGTATAGCCGCTAGCCAGTCCCGGAGGACAGCCGGCAGCCATTCCAAGGCCCAGGGAATCACTCGGCGGTCCCACCATGGAACGCTGCCGTGTGACAACCCCAGTTGGTTCTGCTAAGACTACACCTGAAGCGTTAGCCCGGTATCGTCTCTGCTAAACCCATGCACGTTTTCATTCGACCCTTGCGGGGAACGAAAGGCGTGCTGCGTGCCGTGGATCAACCCAGGCAAGCCCGGGGGTCCACTGGCACGCTGCGTGCTACAGACCGGCCGAGGCAAGTCCGCTGCACGCTGTATGCTAGGATTCAACCCAGGCAAGCCCGGGTACCCTTGGCATACTGTCCGTCGCCGGCTACTTCATGGGTGCTAGACCCGCTTCGTTCAGCCAGCAATAGACGGGTGTCCACCTGCAAGAAGCTCGCTAGAGATCTCACTGGTAGACTGGTACTCGCCTGTTAGGGCAAGTACCGCCCTGCTGCCTGCTACTAGCTTAGACGTTAAGTCAGTGCTTTCGCTGGCTGCTAGGCCTTCGGGCTCGCTAGCAGTCCCCGGAGGGTCCGCCTGCTTGCCCGGGACCGGAGCCCCAGAGGTTACCTTAGTGTGGCCCTTGCCGGCCTCGCTAGTACCTACCATATCAATCTTACCTGTAGGCTTCTGTTTCTTAGTCTTCGTCTTCTGTCTGTGTCGAAGACCTAAACGAGCGCTACTTTCTAAATCCTCGAAGTGGATGTCCGATAAGCCTATGCAAAAGGAAGCACACTTATTTGATTTAGAGCAATCCCTGTGGGAGTAGCAGAGTGGATGCGGGTCCCACTCTGGCACAAGGAAGGGCATGATTGACAAGGCCTAGACATTGTAGTAATCGGGAGCGTACAGCACTACCCCCGAACACAAGCTCAAGCCCAATAAACAGACCCACACGCACAGTGGCTGACGCTGATGTAGTGGTATGATATAAAAATATATATACAAAGGGATGAAAAACTGAAAACCTTTTGGGGAAGATTTGTCAGGCTGGTCCTTCGAAACCCACCGAACTCTTAGCAGTAACTCGTCATCAGACGCGCATACTGAAAGATATAACGATAGAGCACACCATAAACATAGCGATAATCACTCACCATACATGTATACACAGTACTGTACAAACATCTATTGTAACTTACTAGTCTGCTATAGTTGTTTTACGTGAGAACAAAAATAAAATGGCGTCCTAAGGGCGGCCATTTTGAAAACGTGTGTCCCGTATATGAACGGAAACACACATACAAGCTAAGTTTTTGGATCGTTTTTGTCACTTTTCTAACCGAAAAATGTCGTCAAAACTATCTCCTAGCGACTATACTGGTTGGTTTTTACCTCAGTGTAACAAACAAACTGTATATCTCGGCCCTTTGGTTCGTAATGATACTTAGCGTTGGTAAAGAAAAATCCACACGCCTATCTCATCTAGAAACCAAGGAGGATAAGGATGATTATCGTGTGTGACGTCACCGAATGGGTGAGTCCACTCGGGGATCGGGGTTTTTGTTATTTATTCATTTATGTGGGACAAAATGACTATTGGTTTTTTCCGCATCTCGGGATCGTGCAAGAAGTATCTTAATCAACATCGGAAACGGTAAGATCGACCGGTGTACTGAGTCTGCCATTTACTTCCAATTTTAGAGATAAATTTATCCAATCCTTATACTAATATTTATAGTGTCATTTAAAAATTTACTTTGTACCAGTCATGTAGCCGGGACATGTAGATTGCATAATCATCAAGAATATGATCAGTCTCTTGAGTCACAAATTGGGTTGTTTCTCCTGCAACCATGGCAGCTGTAAGGTTGATTTTTAAATCATGCCCCTGTAAAATAAGACAAAAATAGTAAGAACATATTAAAAAGTGTGAATTAAATGGAAAACGTTTTGACATGTTTCTAAATAGGTTAGGTCTCTGGGTCTCAGCTAGCTAGCTATTATGCAATTTGCAATGAATTCTGCCAACGTGAATTTCAATTTATCGAATGAAATTAGTTAATTACCATCTAAAATTATTTTCCAACGCCTAATCTGTGAAACGTACTGCTTAAAATATAACCGACCAACTTTCTAAGTCATGACACAGACACATGTATTATTACATAATTTGTACTGAAGTCTGTTTACCTTTAAAAGATCCCAATTAATTTTATTTTGAATTTCTTTAAATACAAGGTAAATTTTTACAAGAGATTTTACCCCAATTCCAACATTCTTCATATTGTGGATTTCATCATTACATGTAAATAAAGAGTTCTAAATTCTCTGTTATCTTTTATCTGCATGGGTTTGCTGTTTGCATTCATTATTCTACTTACCATTGACAGATCCACTGACCACTGCATCTTCACAGACTCTTCATAGAAATCAAACCAATCCACTTAACACATTGATAACCAGCATCAACTGCAAATCAAACACACAATTAAGCATTATGATCAGTTAATTTTAAAAAAGAAATCAAACTTTATAAGGGGCAGCTTCAAAACTCGACTGCCAGTTGCCCACTGGGTCATTGGGCCCAGCTTCTAATCGCTAGTGTTCACTCATGTGCTGATGTCCACACAAGCACATTTAAAATCAACGCACATTGAAATCAAGGATTTTTCAAGATTTTAGGCCTAGTAAAGCTTTACGAGGCCTAAAATCTCGATAAAATTCTTGATTTTACTATTCCCGTAAAAGCTACTGACATATTGAAATCAAGAATTTTATCGAGATTTTAGGCCTCCTTAAGCTTTATGTAAAAGCTACGGAACATTGGAATCAATTAAAATTCTCAATTTCAATTTTATTGAGATTTTAGGCCTAATAAAGCTTTACGGGCCTAAAATCTCAATAAAATTTTGATTTTACTGATTTTATCAAGATTTTAGGCCTCGTAAACGTTTGCATAAAAAGCTACGGAACATTGGAATTAATTAAAATTCTCAATTTCAATTTTATCAAGATTTTAGGCCTAATAAAGATTTACGAGGCCTAAAATCTCGATACAATTCTTGATTTTACTGTTCCGGAAAAGCTACGGCACATTGAAATCAAGGATTTTATCGAGATTTTAGGCCTCCTAAAGCTTTGCAAGCATAAAAGCTACGCAACATTGGAATCAATTAAAACTCTCAATTTCAATTTTATCGAGATTTTAGATCTAATAAACCATTACGAGGCCTAACATCTCGATAAAATCCTTGATTTTACAAAATTCCATAAAAGCTACGGCACATTGAAATCAAGGAATTTAGCAAGATTTTAGGCCTCGTAAAGTTTTGTGCAAAAGCTACGGAACATTGAAATCAATTAAAATTCTTAATTTCAATTTTATCAAGATTTTAGGCCTCATAAAGGTTTACGAGTTTAAAATTCTTGATTCTACTGTTGAAAAAATTTAAGTTTAAGAGGCCTAAAAATCTTGGTAAAATCCTTGATTTCAATGTGCCGTAGCTTTTATGGAACATTGAAATATAAAATCTTATCAAGATTTTTAGGCCTCTTAAACTTAAAGCTTTACACCCGTTAGCATTGGGTGTTTTTGACAGCATGAAATAAACCAAACAGTTATTATTGCAAAATTTCTCCAAATCTATGCTAAGGCTACGCATGAAATAGAACCGAGAACAATATTGATCACGGGATGAGTACGAAGTAGGAAACCAAATTTATTCCTGTGATTTATTTATCTGGCCCGCTAGGCCTATCATTCCACTGGATCGGGAGAAAATAATAAGAACCCCTTGGCCTTTATTCAATTTCGCTGACCTTTGTGTGCTAAAACACCCCTATTTTTCCAATTTCACAGACAATTTTGTCCATGGACAAGCCCCAAAAATGACCCCTTTATCCTCGATTTTGGTAACGATCGTGCGGTCAGTATTGCAAGTTGAGTAACCCCACGGGGCTTTACAAAGCGAAACTAAAACTTGAAGTTGACAATTTTAATTGATTTCAATGTTCTGTTGCTTTTACTCAAAGCTAATTACGAGGCCTAAAATCTCGATAACAGTTCTCATTGTACGTGTGAACGCTATCGGTGGAACAATAGTCGGGACATGGCAGTACATGCATGATTGAAAAGGAATCGGGACATGGCAGTATGCATGATTGAAACAACTTACAAGTACAAAATTATGCATTGCGTGCCTAGCCTATAAATAATATTTTAAATTACTCCCCCCTATTCCCTATCGCAATTTACTGCCTGAAAACTTCACAATTCCTGACCGTGATGTGTATGGTAAACTGTCTAAGCAAAAATAAAGGCCTATTCAATAAATACGAGTCTGCCGTGAAGACATTAAAAAGCTGAAGTTTACCCCTATACATTTGCATAGGGTTTCGTGTGCATTGTGTGCCTCCACAGAAGCTCACAGACGCCGATTTACTTCCTTTAAAATTTCACGTTTTCTGACATTTTATGGCCAGACAAAAGCACATAGGTAAAATAATGTCATTTACTAGCAGAAAAATGAAGAAAAATCCTCAAATCATACATATAAGCCATGATTTGAGGCAATTTACTCACCATTTTCACTTTTGTGTGCACATTGAAAAAGCGCCATCTTGGTTTCTTCTCTAGAGGAGCAAACTCATGAATATGCAAATTAGCTTCTTCCACAAATACATGGCATACTGTTGAACTATTTAGGAAGAATCAAAATAGGATTCTTCCTATCCTAGGATCAATCATAAGTCCTGACTTAGGATGAATTGTATTGGAACTCTTCCTAAATAAGTTAGGAAGAGTTACTTAGGATGAATCCTAAGTTGAGCTTTATGAAATAGGACCCTGGACCTCCAAGCACTGGTTTATTGCTACCCCTGAGTTCATGGTTTGGAGTTCATGGTTTGTTGTCCTCCAAAATACTCGGTCCTATTATCAAGTTTCCACTAGTGGTGGCAGCAAGCATGTGGCATCATGGTGGCATGCATGACTAATTTAAGGGCAGTTTTTCAAGAAGAACAGTAGCCTTGAATTTAGATGGATTTGCTTGTGTGACTGCCAAAGATTGGAGACCATCACCATTCCATGTCTTTACACAGTCCTGGAGTTCTTTCCAGGATGTGTGCTTTATACATGTAGTACAGGGGGAAATGCGAATGTGCATAAAACTGTCCTGTTGGTGGCTGTCATTTCAAATTGGATGACCCATTCTGTGTCTGATAGGTTTGATGTATAAAATTGTATACAGATCGGTACTCCTATCTCCACGGTCCTTCCAGACTTCCAGTGCAAGTTCTTGTTTTCATCTGTAAAATAAAATAATTGAAGACAGAGACAAAATTGTGATTCTTGCAGTTCCAAAAGTACATGTATACGTACACATAATTTTGGTTAAAGAGAGTACACACTCATTTTAACTTTATCACATAGGCAAGCCTCTGGATGTCAATCAGTGTTCGAAATAAGCACTTATCCTCTTGTCTGTCCTCTGATCTTGTCCAAGAATTACTGGGGACAACCATATTGAGCTATGTACTTATCAACCACTGGGGACTGGGGACAACCACTATCTTACCTCCAAAATCATGATAAACTTGACATGAAATTTTGACTTTTGACTTCATGTAAATTGATTGTAATTTGTATCCTTAAGGGAAGGGGTATGAATGTTTGGACAGTATTATTGTGGGACATTAGAGCACATCAGACCACAGATTATCGAATTGCATTCTGAATACGAAGAATGTCCTTCTGATAGATCAAATAATTTTGATTTTTGAAATTAAATGTAATACACATTTTATGGCAAATCATTAAAAATTGATATTTTTGATATTTAACAGTACTCGAAGTAAACTTTATAAATCTGATGATTTCTACCTAAAGTGTATGTAGGTGGGATGAAAAGCCGATGATCAATTGAAAATTTTGACCTTTTGTATTGAAGACTCCCAGCTACATACACTTTAAGACTATATCATTAAATTTATAAAATTTACTTGAGAACTGTTATATCTCCAAAATGTGAAAAATATCAAATTTTAATAATTTGTCATAAAATTTGTATTATATCGTGAATTTCATCAAATGAAAATTATTTGATATCAGAAAGACATTCTTCGTATTAAAACTGCAAGGGCCTCAGGTTTAGCAATTTGTGGCTACAGATTTACCACACCAAAAGACATCAAACAAATTTGATTTTTTGCATTAAAAATATGACACATTTTGGGGACAACCAAAATGTTTTGAGGACAAACAGAATTTATTCTTTAGTTATCGTCGGGATAACCTCTGTATTTTCTTTATTTCGCACACTGACGTAAATATTTGTGAGGAGGTAGAGTAAATATTTGTGTGGGTCATGATTAAACTCGCCTTGTAAAGTTGTAAACCTGCCTTTTTTTAAATCGTCAGTTACCTGCACACTCAAAATTGCTGAATTGTTGTTGTTTTGCACAGCTCATCTACCAACAAGGGGAATATTTTTTTGGCAAGTTATGAAAAGGCAAGTTAGTGAAAAAGCGAGTTACAGCCCACAAAGATACACAATTTGTCACATACCCCCATGGAGCTGTCCATCAAGTCACAGTCTGCAAGTTTAGTTAGGCCAATTATAACAATCAAGTTCCACTGGCAAGTTACGCCAAAGTAACTAAGTCCCACCGGCGAATGACGCCATAGCAATTCAAGTCCCAGTGGTGAGTTACGCCAAATTGATCAATCTCCATTGCCTTGAAAAAGAAGAAAGAAAAATGTTCAAATATTTGTTTAAAATTTATTAGTGTATACATTTTGTACATGTACAAGTGATACACTTCGGTGCATGAATATAGATTGTTTTTATGTATATTTTAAAAATCCAACCTTCAAATTTTGTATCCATAAAGTCGCACTAAGTCAAATTTGCAACTTTCAAGCTACCGACTGTCCACTCCAGGAAAGTGCATGCCCCAACACTAAGTTGGACTTGGCATAAGAACCTAACTCACCACTGGGACTTGCTACAATCTCAGCAGGTGGTCACTTTGAAACTTTGTAGCCTTGTAGGGGGTACCTCGCTTTTTCCTAACTCACCTTTTTTAACTCGCCATGTACATTTGTATCTGTCCCTACTAAAGACAGTATCAGAATCAGTGATACATTTTGAAGCTAAAAATGTTTTATATGGAAAGTGTAGTCCATAAAATGTACATATATTTTGATTCATGCAAGACCTAAAAAATTGTTTGATTTATGTAACCCGACCGACCCTAATAATAAGCCCGACCCTAGACTTTTTTTTCTTATTTTTTTTTTTTTATGAAAGTTTTTAAAAATTAAAAAAAATTAAATTAAAAAACAAAACAAAAAGTTCCAAGGCCTTTATCATGCAATTAAATAGGGCCTACAGTTTAAATTGTGTGAGTAAATTTTCTTTTTAAATTGCCAACTGACCTACCCTAATATTTTTTTATGTTACCCCAATCAAACAATTTTTTAGGCCTAATGTGTATACAATTTTGTTTGCATTTTTATTTAAAGCCATATTTGTAAAATTTTATGAAATTTGTAAAAATGCATAATTTGTAATGTTTACACTGTGTTGGTCAGATCAAAATGTAATTTTGACATAATGTCGCATTTATATTCAAACTAATCAGACATTTAATTCCCCATAGAACTCCATGTTGTAGGTGACAGCCAAAATAGCCAGCAGGGTTTCTTTAACTTTATCTTGTTATTTCGCTTAAAATGGACAGACCCCATTTCTGACAGTTATTTCTAATACTATTTCCACATTTTGTGTAAAGAATAATAAAATTAAAATTTGATGTACTAGTAGTTTGTACAATGTACATTTATGGCTTTAAATCAAATTACATACCAGGTTAATTATATTCCATCCATGATGTACTATTGTTCGTTCATTCTCCTTATCATCATAATCCAGGTTACCGTCACCGTCACGACCTAGTTTGTGAAATAAAAAAGTGAAACACGAGTGTGTTATTGTGGTTATTAATTATTATTTTTTTAGCATATTGCAGCCCAGTGGCGGATTTAAGGATAAGGACCCTGTCAACAAAATAGCCCACAGGCCCTATAGTAAGGAGTTTAAATCAGTGGCGTTCGTGTTGCTCTTGTCGGAATCTGAAAAACACTGCGCTCGTCCGAATCTGAAAAATACAGCGCCAGTCCGAAACTGAAAACCATATAGCGTTGTATCCCGACACTGAGAACCACAGGACTTACTAGTCCGAATATTTGAAAACACTGCATAGTCCATAGCTAGTCCAAATATTTCCCATATTTAGACCAGCGCAGTGTTTTTCATATCCAGACCAGCGCAGTGGTTTTTTTTAGATTCAGACTAGAGCAATGCCAATGGTTTTCAGTTTTGGACTGGTGCAGTATTTTTCTTGCCATCTTGTGCAGTATACACTTTTCATATTCAGACTAGCTGCATATTGATCTAAATCTGTGCTATTCAGATTTGGGCTGGTGACATGATTTTCAGAATTTTAATAAAATACTGCACTAGTCTGAAAAACATTTGGACTAGCTACATGTTTTTTAGAATTAAATTTCGGACAGTGTCAGATGAGTGCAGGGCCAGAGCCAAAATTCCCGTTTGTGGCGGGACGGAATTTTGATAGACCTTTTAAATTGTAGCTCTGTGACTGTTTATTTTATGGATTCTTCATGTTCTTAATATAAACAAGTAAGTTACAGACTACATTCACACACAAGAAAAATATTTTAAAGAATCAACATGTTGCCACCGTAACACAAATTCATCGATGTGGCGGGACGGAATGATAAACTTCATGTATTTGTGAACACAGTACATTTGTTGAATTTTTATCAAAAGTACTGGGATAAAACATTTGTTTCTAACATTGGTATTAACTTCAACTATCCTTCTTTTGTTATGGAAGGAATTATAAAATTCACGCCCCTCTTCTAGTACACTCATTAATTTTTAAAAATCATGTCATTGTGGCGGGACGGAATGTGGCGGGACGGAATTTTGTCCACCATGTCAAAATCAAGAAAAAAAGCAATTGATTCACTTTAAAACTGACAAAATTGTCTTTTCTTTCACTTCCAATGAAAAATTATTCCAAAATATAAACTGAGAAAGAAAATTTTCACCCCTTCCTGTACTAAAAAAAATCATCTCAAAATGTGGCAGGGCCATGTTTTACACCACAGACCCTGAAAATAGCCTTATTGCTGGCATCCTACCACAAAAGGCCTGAAAAAGAAGAAGTTAAAATGAGTCTAGCAAAGTTGATGAATTCAATTTTTGTGTACTCAGGAATGTTTAATACCATAAAAGTTGATATTTTGGAAAGTTTTGACTAAATTTTTTTTTTTAGGTCCTTCCGAAACGTAAAAAATCACCTCAAAATGTGGCGGGACGAATTTTACACATATTTTAATTTATTTCTTTATTTTTGCAAAGTCCACTGACATTTTTTTTAGTGCTTAAATTGTCTATACAGAAGACCTTTATAATACCATAAGCAAAAAAATCCTATCTTTTTTAAATATGTAGTAACATCAAATTACGCAATTCCGTCCCGCCACACCAAGAGGGCGCTACATGTGTATTTAATTGCTTGCAGTCCGAAATTGACGGGCAAATTTTACTCTTTTTTTTCGATTCATAATCTTTGGTTAGTAGTCTATTAAACCAGAGGAGAAATTCACTCCTGTGACAATTTCTAAATTTTAGGTTGAGTGATGACCATATTTGGCTCTGGCCCTGCAGTGATTTTCATATTCGGACTGACATACAGCATGTACAGTACAAGGGATTAGGCAGCCAGCCATATACATGTAGGGAGTGTTTTTATGTTTTACACACCCAAATTTGTAACCACCCAGTTTTAGCCCACACAAATTTTAAATTTACACAGTAGGCCTACCCAGTTTTTTTTATTTACACACCCAAACCTTCAAATCCTGCCTAAGACCCTGATTCGTGTGGTCGGAATAGCGGTGTCGTGTGTGCCATTTTTCAGCCTGATGTGACAGTGATGTGAACGAGTTGTGGCATCTGTATCTCACACGCATCCATGCGACGTCGCATGTCTTTCATGCTTTGAGCATGTGCATGTACGCCGCCAGCGCTTTAGAGCAAAAACTAGCGACTTGAAGCTGCACCCAATGAAATACGCACTGACGTCACTGCTACATCAGGGTGAAAAATGGTATAGCGGCACGTCTGACCACGCATGAACACCCTGTACTTAAATTTTCGTCAAATTTACATTATACATATGCCTGCCTACCAGTACTACATTTTGTAAGCATATGCTATAGAAAAAATTATTTAATTCGTGTACATCGTGGAACATACTCATTGCGTGGCTATGCGTAGTATATAAGCTGTTGTACACAGATATACTCTGATCAGCTCTTAATAGGCGGGGACTCATAACATCGTGGATTGATATAGAACGGCGTACACACAGCTGGGCGCAGCAGTTATGCGATCTGCGCTTTGCGTGAAGACGCGTGCTTTTGTGAATTTACGTGTGCGTAAGTTGGAACTTTATTGACTCGCGCAGTAACAAAAACCGAATAATTCCCGCCTATTAAGAGCTGATCATAGTATAACCTCGCTTACTATGGACGCGTACTCGCGTAGAGTAGCACTGTACACTCGTGTATTATTTTAGCATGATTAGTTGTGAGTAACAATCGTAGTTGAATGTACACAAATAGAGGCCACGCCGTCAGCCTTTCGCCATCTTGTGGGTACAAATGATCTGTGTGTTCATGCGCCGGACACTACGCAGGACGCAGCTTGCCACGCAGCTGTTATCACGCAACAACGCAGTGATTTTGCTGTTTACGCATGGAGATCGAACGACCATCGCAGCGTGTACCCACAAGATGGCGGCATATGACGTCACGCTGACGGCCTCTATTAAATAATTTTTCTATAAGATCAAATTCAAACCCATGCCGACATGGCATGGGCGCGAATGTCACAAATGTTAAACTCCAGAGTCTATGCATAACTACTGCTATCAACGACTGTATGACATTGACCTGTTGGTTTACTAGTCTCAGCATACATTGACAAGCATTAGCATGCAAGTGAAAAATGTAACCATGCATGCATGGCATGGGGATGATTGAATGATGGGTATACGGCCGTCAGTAACAGTAGATTTCCTGTCCAAATATGAGCTAAAATCCGGGCTAAACTTACTTACCCGTCAGTGACAGGAGAAGTAGCTGATGAAATCAATCAGAGATCCCGGTCAGAGAACTATACAGACATGACATCCATGACACGGTTGTTGCCATTGCAGACATTGCAGTACAACCTCTCAACCCACACTGCAGTGCACTGCCCAATGCGAAAATTGCGTGTAAAATGTACACCGATTTGGAGACGGGAGTTTCTTGTCCAAAATCAATTAAAATCGAAGAGCTGCGTGTGCCCAATATAATCCAAGTGGTAAAAGTCCGCAAATGTTCACGGGTGACAAAGTACCAAGTCATAAACATCAGCTGATGTTGAGATATTTTGGATGAAAACCCGGAAATTTCAATGTAAGCGGTGAAAATTGGTCGCCATTAATTTTTGATCGGACGAACAAAAATGACGTCATAAGATTTCATCAAATTGCATGTACAATGTACGGCATATTGTACATGTTGCGCATGCGCATTAACAGATATTGACTGATTATCATAATTTGTGGAACTCATTATCATAATTTGTGGAACTTTATTCGAAAATGCGGTTACGCACTCGTACTATTCTTCAGTACGCACGTTAGACATCTGATTGTATTTAATATCGATGCTGTACATGCACAACACATGTACATTTACATGTGCACAATTCAAAAATTCCACCCACAATTTGTGGTCCAGGACCACAACGCTATTAGTGTCTAACGAGAAATGTCTTTAAAAAGACAACGCCATGGATGAAGCTCATATTTCAGAGAAAGGGCAAAGAAAAGGAGCAAGGAGCCCCTTTTCCATATAAATTCAACCCCGGGGGGGGGGTCTTCAAAAAATTTTATACGGGGTGTGTCACGCAGACTCTCTGATGCTGACTTTCTCTATACCTACCGGTACTTTTTGCTGTTAGTTGCTACCAATTTTCAAGAAAATGCACCCAAAAATCACTCAAATTTGCCATAATTGGGCGCTTTAAGTGCAATTTTTCCAAAATGCGCCCAATTGGGCGCATTGGTCTCCGCTGCCAAACCCACCCATCGATACACCAAAAGGCGCTGAAAAGGTAGGCCTACCCCAAAACCGTGGCACATCCCCGTATACCTTCAACCAGGAAGAACCCCTCCGGGAATTCAACCCGATCATGGGCCAAAATAGTGTAAAGTACAAAATGTTTGCACGCTGTGTGCGCACATTGTCACAATAAAGGGATTTTCATCCCATCATGGGCAAAATACACAATTTTTGCACGCGTTTTGTCCCAATAAAGCCTTTTTTTTGGAAGCTCAAATACATGTACCATGTGTACAGTCTCTCTAAAAAAACAAACCGGTATTATGTATTTGCAACTGCAATTTTCTTTTTTCGTCTGTGCCCCCGAAATTTTATTCACCCCCGACCAAGAAAACTGGAATACGCCCCTGTATTTTGGGCTAAAATAGGCTTGTTTTTGCGCGCTTCGCCGCAACAAAAAGTCTTAGTTATCACAGGCGTAGATCCCGGGGGGATGGCCCATACAATCATCCCCCCAATGTTGACGCCTGTATGTGTGTTTCTGACCAAATTAAGCTCATATTATTTGGCCATTTTAACCCCCAAAGTACAAATTTTTCCGCGCTTCTCGCGTATTTAATCCACGTTTGCATGAATTTCATTCGTTTTATCTTCCAAATGGCAAAAATTTTAGTCAGAATCTTACAGAATATACTCAGTCAGCCACCTGGACAACCGATTCTTTAGAAATGCTTAGTCGCGCTAAAAGTCGATCGATACATGTTAAAATCAGCACAATTCAGAGATACACCTTTTTGCTATGAAATTAATTTTCTCGGTCAAATATAAAGCAATAATTTTTTTTCTTCAGTAATGTCAGTTAAAAACTTGGTGCTTGGATATACATTTTTTAAAAATCCTGGTGTTAAAATTAAGCATCAAATTGTGTCTTTTAGTGTGATATTTTTGATTTTTATAGGCCTTGAATTCGCCCGCGAGCTTTTTACGGAATTCATGTTTTAGCGTCTCAAACTAATATAGTTTGCTAAAGAAAGATATTTCCCACCCCTGTAAGGCACATCGTGTGGTCTATATGTTATAGTTTTGTCAGAATTTCCGTTTTGTTTTACCCTTTTTCCCTTCATGCTCCGAAAATGTCAAATTCAGTACTTTTATCTCGAGAGCAACCAGCAGAAATAGTCGATATTTCCTTTGTTGTTTATCCAGGTCAATTTTCTATTGAAAGCAAATTGCCCGACCAGCGATTTGGTAGCCCAAATCCCCAATTGAGTATTCTGGTTAAACATGATCAGTAGGAGCGCTATAGGCCTGGGAATTTCTTTGCTATATTGAAGTTCTAGCAACACTGTAGCCATGCCGGTATTCCACCCAGGGATATCGATCCACAATGCTAGTATTAGCCTTAGATTTCACGCGTTGATTTTGAAAAATGGTCAGCCGGCAGTAAAAATGGTGAAATGAAAACGCAAATTCTGACAAAACTATGATATATCGCTCACGGTGATGTGCGTTAGAAAGTTGGGAAAAATCCTTCATTAGCGAACTATCTTACTTTGAAAAGCTAAAAAAAAAAAAAAAAAAAAGGCTCGCGGGCAGAGTTTAAGCCTATCAAAATCGAAAATCTTACACTAAATGACTAAATTTCACGCCTAAGTTTAACACTAGAATTTGAAAAAAAAATACAGTATCAAGCACTACAATTTTTCCTGACATTTACTGAAAAAATGAAAATGATTGCTTTTCATTTGGCCGAGAAAATTAATTTTACATCGAAAAGGTGTAACTAAAAATTTAGCTCATTTCAACACCAAATTCGATCGTTTGTATTGCCTCATTAAATGACTGAGTGAGCCTTGCATAACAAAAGAATCGGTTGTCCAGGATGCTAACTGTACTAGGCCTGCAGCAATTTCAACTCAACAAAACCCAAACAAGACCTAATCGGTCTTATATTGATCTTTCAAATACTGATTTTGTGCTGAAATGCGCGCGAAGCGCACGTACTGAATTTTGACTTCATCGCTATAATAGGAGGGGGCGCAGAATCGATGCTGGAACTTGGTCAATTCGGCGCCCCCTAAGGGTCAGTGGCGCTGAGTTGAGACGAATAGGTATAGGCCCTACCGCGTATTCGTCTCAGGCGCCCAGGCCGTGTGCCCCCTCTTCCCCCACCTCTACGCCACTGCTACAGTTCGGTCACAAAGTTCTGATCTATTATTGTGTGAGCCTGCTTCCTAGATCTTCAGGTGGGGTGTTTTGGGAAGCTTTATACCAGAGATAAAGGTCATCAAAGGGTCAAAACATCATGCAGTTATTGTTAACTACATGTATGCACACAACACAGGGGCACTCACAATAGGCAATTGAACCCTATACTGGTAGCGCTGTGTTGTAGCCGTTGGGGATGAACTAGTTAGTATCATATATCAAAAAGTATAAAAGCTATGATTTTAGTACTTGCTCTATGTTTCAATTACTTATTCTTTTCCAAATATCTGAATCTTCAACCCGGTACAAGCTTTAATAACGGGGGAACATACATTTTTATTAAAAAGAAATCCTATACCATCTATCCAAACTCGCCGCGTTATTCCAATGCACATTTTGCTTCACCGGGCAGCCATTTTTGGTCGTATTTGGAAGATTGGTGTCATAAAACCGTCATAGGTACAAATTTAGTACTTTCTGTCAATCAATTATGGCTTATTCTCTACATGTCAATCTTTAAATAATTGGCATAGTCCTTATAATAACGGTAGTCCGCCTTGATGAGTAAATGACAGCAAACAGCTGCAAACCAGTGAAAATATCACAAAACTCGGTCAGTGGAGCTCCGCTCGTACATGTCAATAGAGTCATTATCGATTGGATTAGTCGTCCGTAGCGGACAATTCGGTCGCTCATTGGATCAATATTATCAGGTGGTAATAAATTTGCATCGGACAATAGATTACTATAGAATGGTTTAGTACTGCATCCGGTTTAATTTTCAATAAGCGGGTTTATGGCTGGAAAGGTCACGGTGAATTCGCTGTGGACGTAAGTGCACTATGATTCAAAGTTGCTATGCATGCAAATTGTGTTTAAAACCAATCCAATGTATAGTCACAAGGATTCAGAAAATGTACAGTTTGACCTATCTAAAGTATGACCGTTCTTGAGTTATAACCGAAAAGATCAAATACCACATTTTTGGCTCTATGGGGGTCAAAAACATCAAAGTGCCCGGATTTTGCTAAAAGGGGTGTAAAATTGTTCGTTTTTGATAAAACAATTCAAATAAGGATAGGATTGCACCATGGGATATTTAGTCAAATCCCATTGAGGCCTGTTGACAGCTGTTGACCACGACCTATTTTGCTGTGTTACCTGTGTTTTTGTCCTTTTTTTTTTTTTAAAAACCCCCAAAAACAACAACAAAAAAGTCGGGGTCGGGCATAATTTTAGGGTCATTCGGATTACGATATTTTTAGGCCTAATGTATGACCTTCATTGTTATGACGCTTAATTGTGATTGCATCCACCAAGTCTCTCATTATTATTAACTAGATTTCGCGGTTCTCGGGTTGGGTGGTTCTCGTGATAGAACTATCTCTAGGGTTTAAGTTTATCCTATTCAAATGTTACACCCCGGAAATAGTCATGTTCTGCTGCAATAGGCCTCTGCACGTGTGCCGTATTGAAATATGTGTTATAATAGTCTATAGGCCTACTCAATTTACCTCGAATTTAACCTTAACCTGAACTTCAAACATTTTTGCGCTTAGACTAGGCCTAATTCTGTAACTAACCAATCATGAACTGGATAATCTTTCACCGAGGTTCTAGAAACTAATTTGAAAGTTATAATCAAAATTTCAATTCTTTTTGAACACACCAAATTGATGGTTCAATGAGCTTTCCCAGTGGCGTTCGGGATTACCCCCAGATTGCGGGGTACATAATCTAAGGCGGGGTAGGCCTAATTCCGAACGACGCCATTTTCTTTGTTTCATCATATCTTCTAACTAATTAAGGTGGACTGAGTTAATGAGAACGTGCTTATATAAAGTATTACCCACTCTTAATATTGGTATGGTTAAGTTTATCTATACATTGTTTAAATGTGTAGTAATATGCTTAAATGAAAAGGTGTTCGGGATTACCCCACTCTCCCCTACATCATTCATTGGCCTGGTGATGCATGTATGGTGCATGTAGGCCTATAGCTCCTCAGTGCACATAACTTCCTGTCCAGAGGATGTATAAAGGCATTCCCATAACCCAATGGGGTTTCTGAAATTCTGACCTAGGTAGACCTATGTCTGGCTTATACACATGTGGCACAGTTGACCATACCTTGCATTGGGATTGTGTGCAAATATCTGGTGTTTTCATCCTTTTATTTAACATTCAAAACATTGAGACTTATGAATAAAATTAATGCAGTGGGATATCAAGAATGTTTTCTATAAGAAAATCCAATTTAATTTGATAATTCTCAACTATTAGCTCGTTGGCTGCAATTTTAAAATTACCATTTTGGGGGGCTGTCATTTTCTTCGGAAGGGGGGGGGGGGGGCATGAATATACTGGGGGTCATAGCATTTTGAGACCAAAATTTTTTTTTGTAATAACCAAAATAGGGGGGGGGGTTATAGAATTATTAAAGGCTGGTGACTCAAAATTTTTGGACGCTGCACGCAATTTAAACTTTTTTAACAAAATGTGCGCACAATCTTTAGTTATAGGCATTGTATGCAAGATTCTTTACACTTACGGTCAAAATTTTTAACGCGTTTCGCGTACTCCGCTTAAAAATTTTGACTCTTCACGCCTTTAATTCTGCCGGAAGGGGGGTCAAAAATTGACCCCCTCCCCCCGCCGAAGACATCCCCTTAGTGTGTGTGGTAATGGGGACTTTGCCTTTAAAGGGGCATTTCGTGATCCACAGCCTCATCCCCCCACTTTTCCCAAAAAAAGTTGAGATTTTTACACCACTGGATACCCCGGCTGGATACCTCCGGCTACATAATGTTTATACCAAATATTTCTTGCAGATTAATTCGTTTAGCAAAAATATCGTTAAATTTGAATTTCGTTCTGGTGCACCAGAACGAAATTACAACACATTGTCTATGGAGCAGTGTAATACACATAAATCATGCATAACTCGCAAACGGGTCAGTCCATATGAAATCAAGGAGGCCCCCCACCTGACCCCCTCAGATTTGCTTGATATTTTAGTCATATGTTGTACCTGTAAAAATATTAAAAACCTGAAAATTTGAGGTCTGTAGCTCTTACGGATTTTCTGTGGCAGCCATTTAAAGTTGGAGTAGGGGGGTCTAAATTTGGACTCAAAAGTTGCCATTTAAATAAATTTCATCTTTGGGAGTCTGTGCTTTCTTTACAAAGAGAGGGAGAGGTCTGAAACCTTGTATACACACTAACTGCATGCCCAATTTGTCAAAAAGTAAAAAATAAAAAAATGTTTGTTGTCACTGATGCTAAATATAGGATAAATACAATACATATCCAAAAAATTGAGCTCACAATTCATTTACATTTCGAACAGCGCCCTCACGAAGATGAAATTTATTGCAAATTCAACATTTTCAGGGGGCCCAAAGTCGATGTGGTCCACCTTCAAAATTTATAAAACATCACTTTTATATGACTACTAGTCTTAAATTACAACTTAGGTAAGTCCCAGTAATTGTCTAGGTTGACTTCATATAAAACGACAAGCCCAAAGTTGACCATTTTCTTATGATTGCATGTAGGGGAGAGTGGGGTAAGTTGAGCCAAGGGGTAAGTTGAGCCACCCCCTCTAGAAAGAAAATTAAAAACTTGTCTTACTTTGCAGTTCCACTTATTTGTATATGACATAACAGAGGCTTCTCAAGTGTAATATGGAATCACTTGCTCATAGGGTAAGAAAGCTGCATTAGAAAGTTAATTTTTCGCACTTTTGTTGAACTTTTGGCAAAAACCAATTTTTTTCATGTTTCACGAAGAAAGAAAAAGGCTAAAATTATAACATTCTGGGTATTGAGGATGTGATATATGAACACTATTTTAGGAAACTATTTACAAATGTAACAAGTTTTAGTCAGGCGGGAGGCTTGGTTGTTGACAAAAAGGGCCACATGGGGTAAGTTGAGCCACAGGCCATGGGGCAAGTTGAGCATAGGAAAAACCTGCAGAAATTTCCCCAATTTTTTTTTATAAAAGTAAAATCTTGTCAGAAATTACTTGTATGCAATATTTAGATCAAACTACTTCTATATCAAACTATTTTTCGAAATAAATACCTGAAAACAACAATTAAAAAAAAAAGGCCAAATTGAATTTCACAGCTATGGCATATACTGTGCATTTCTATGGTGGCTCAACTTGCCTCAGACTGGCTCAACTTACCCCACCGTTGGGGTAAGTTGAGCCAATTTGCAAATGATTTTTGAAGTCTCACTGTGAGAAAGTGCAAAATATTGATTACAATTTTGTGGTATCATAACCAAGTAAACATACATATGTTTCATTTGTAACACTGCATTTGGGTCCTGCTTTATTTACTTGAGCGTAGGGAAAGTAAATGTAAAAAGTGGCTCAACTTACCCCACTCTCCCCTACTGCAAATGTGCCGAATTTGGAAGGCTTAAAAGTCAAATTGGCCACAATATTGAAAAAAAAAATGATTAGATGCGTAGTTATTGGCCCTATTTACTATTATTTCCATTTTATTTTTAATATACAGATTTTCTGTGGCAGCCATTATATTTAAAGTTGAAGTAGGGGAATCTAACTTTGGACCCAAAAGTTGCCCTTTGAATAAATTTCATCTTTGGGAGCCTGTACCTTCCTAATAAAAAGAGAGCGAGGTCTGAAATCTTGTATACACACTAATTGCATGCCCAATTTGTAAAAAAGTAAAACAAAACAAAAAACCAATTATTGCGCTTTGCGTCACGGGGTCATTAAATATGCAAGAAAAAATGTAATGTTTTATAAACTGACAAGTTTAGCCCCCCCTAAATTCACATTTTTTGTCAAATTAATTACTTTTTGTTGTCACTGATGCTAAATATATAGGATAAATACAATGCATATCCAAAAAATTGAGCTCACAATTCATTTACATTTCGAACAGCGCCCTCACGAAGATGAAATTTATTGCAAATTCAACATTTTCAGGGGCCCAAAGTCGATGTGGTCCACCTTCAAAATTTATAAAACATCACTTTTATATGACTACTAGTCTTAAATTACAACTTACGTAAGTCCCAGTAATTGTCTAGGTTGACTTCATATAAAACGACAAGCCCAAAGTTGACCATTTTCTTATGATTGTATGTACTGCAAATGTGCCGAATTCGGAAGGTTTAAAAGTCAAAATGGCCACAATATTGAAAATAAATGACTAGATGCGTAGTTATTGGCCCTATTTACTTTAATTTCCATTTTATTTTCAATATTGGGGCCAATTTGACTTTTAAGCCTTCCAAATTCGGCACATTTGCAGTAGGCCTACATGCAATCATAAGAAAATGGTCAACTTTGGGCTTGTCGTTTTATATGAAGTCAACCTAGACAATTACTGGGACTTACCTAAGTCATGTAAGTTGTAATTTAAGACTAGTAGTCATATAAAAGTGATGTTTTATAAATTTTGAAGGTGGACCACATCGACTTTGGGCCCCCCCGGAAAATGTTGAATTTGCAATAAAGTTCAGCTTCGTGAGGGCTCTGTTCGAAATGTAAATGAATTGTGAGCTCAATTTTTTGGATATGTATTGTATTTATCCTAGGCCTATATTTAGCATCAGTGACAACAAAAAGTAATTAATTTGACAAAAAATGTGAATTTAAGGGGGCTAAACTTGCCAGTTTACAAAACATTACATTTTTTTTTTTTTTTTTTAATGACCCCGTGACACAACGCGCAATTACAGAATTTTTTTTTTTTTTTTTTTGACAATTGGGCATGCAGTTAGTGTGTATGCAAGGTTTCAGACCTCTTTCTCTTTTTGTAAAGAAGTCACAGACTCCCAAAGATGAAATTTATTTAAAGGGCAACTTTTGAGTCCAATTTTAGACCACCCTACTCCAACTTTAAATGGCTGCCACAGAAAATCCGTAAGAGCTACAGACCTCAGATTTGCAGGTTTTTAATATTTTAACAGGTACAACATAAATATGACTAAAATATAAAGCAAATCTGAGGGGGTCAGGTGGGGGGCCTCCTTGATTTCATATGGACTGACCCAAACGCAAAATCGGAATCAACTGAAATTTTGGAAATAAGCTTTTTTCGTGGATAGGCCTATCCCGCCTATCTACTGAAAAATGTCATAAAAAGAGGATGCTACTGCTAGGATCACGAAATACTCCTTTAAGATTAGGTTATATTGATTGTAGGAATGCCTTTTAGTACACTGTATTTTTTTAAATAATAGTTACCGGGGTAGGGCCTACAAAAAGTGAAGAAAATATGCCCCCAGCCAGGCCAGGCTCCTATATATGTTTAGCATTGTGATCCTGGACCACAATTTGCAGTCGAAATTAGATATTTGCAGCATAAATGCACGTGTCTCGTAACAATTTTTAACGTACAGTTACCTCACTTTTTTAATAATAATAACATTATAAAAAGAATCAAAAAATACAACTGTTAACAATTTATGTCATTTATTTACAAAAAAATAATGTAATAATTTATTATATACTCTAATAATGTATAATAAAATAATATTTATCTTTAATTCGTAAAACATGCCATTTAACCATGCAAATAACATATTGGTCGGGATACCTCATCCGACCGGTGCTTTGTTTTGGGCCAATGCTACTATATCTGTAGTGGTGAATTACATCAGAAAGTCCGAAATATTAGGCCTAAATATATTATACATAAAATGGCAGATAAAGTGAAAGATATGATGGGAAGGATGGGGAAGGGGCCTTCAGGGCTTACAACAGGTCTGAAGTTATTAATTGGAGCAGGAGCCCTTGCATATGGTGTCAAAGAATCCATTTACACAGGTAAGCCTTTCAGTTTCATCATGTTTAGTTTTACAAAATGTTTACAGGGAACCAATACCCCATGATAATGATTCAGCTGATGATTTATGATGGGATTTATAAAGACCCATCATTCATTGATCCCAGCTAGCTCGAGATACTCTAGCTAAAATACAGGTTTACATTTACTTTCAACAACTCTTCCTATACTTTTGTACAGGAGCCAACCGTTGTTAATCCGTGATGAATCAACACTGATCATGACTATTTAATACAGCATGTTATGTACAGTGAGTAATACCCTGCATGCCTGAGTAAGGATAAACACTTGTGCTGAACCGCGTGAAATTGGTCACTTGGGCTATTTCATTATAAATGACACGTTCACAAAAATGGCTTTTATCATATCTGGTTGATATAATTAGGGTGATAATGCAGTGTTATTAACTTAATTCTAAGTATGCCACAAAATACAAGCTACATGAGCATTTTTACAGAATTCTGTCTATTTTTTGTATAAAAAAATTGCCAAAAGGTACATTTTTAACCCAATTTTGGAGTCCCATTTCATTTTGCCCATGTATTCTGAATTAATTCTTTGAAAAATTAGGTACATTCTATGGCAATGTGCTTGTTGCAATGAAAATATGATATGTGTGGAACATCATGCAAGTTGAATGGTGAAAATTGGTGCAAAAATGTTAAAATTCATGCCCTCTCCAATTCATGCCTCCATTTTTGTTAACATTAAAGAGGAAATATAAACCCTTACCCTACCTGTATAATCTGTGTTATATTACCAATTGATGGGACAGGGCACTGATTGAGGAATTCATTTATTTTACATACAGTAGACCACTTGTTCTTGATACCACAGTTCCGCGTTAAAATTTGTCCTCTCCAGAACTGAAGTTAATTACTAATTGTTGAAATAAGAAGGATTATATCATAGAATGTGAAATTTGTAGAGGAAGAGTGGTCTTCCTTCTACCAAGGTGGCACATGATTTGGTATTTGTTGCATTTTTGCAAGCCTGTATCCACGATTCTGTTTGCAATTTAACAAATGTCCTCTCCAGCACAATTATGTCATTTCCATGAATTGGTAAACAAACTAAAAAATAAAAATTTCAAAGAGCCAAACCCACAAGAAATTTTTGCATTTTATTGCAAATTATGCTTACAAACCACTTTAGTGTTCAAATTATTGTCCAGTTGTTGAGAACACATATGATATTATTCTGCATTGAACTTCGGTTAGCTAAAAATTGCAATATTCCTAATTTAACCAGAATATTAACCCTGTTTGTAGTGGATTTTAAATGCTGGGGATCTTTTATGCAATAATATTGATGCAATAATATTGATGCAGCTATTTCTAAAGTTAAAGTATGCTTTATTATGTGTTAAAAATGTGTCCTATCCAGAACAAATGACACAGGAGGGTCTTTTATTTTAGGTTTTCCATGACTAGTACAACAGATTGACGAGAATACTCACTTATGCATCAGTGTAGCTATTGGGCAGGACAAATGACTATTTCATGAATTTTTCATGTGAAGATAAAGTTTATCCTTAAAATATGTAGTAATTTTGCACCATTTATCTGGATTAGTATCAATTTACTAATTGTTTTATATTGAAACTGGCATATTTAAGACACTGACGTGTAAAGGAACATACAACAATTATTACAGACTAAATATGAATAAGTATGAACCCAATGTTGGTTACATATACTCTTTCAAAGTTTTGTATTAAATTGTTTAAAAAATGTCCCTCCAGACGGCAGCTATGTTTTACACAGCAAAAATTCAATTTAATTTTTTAATGGTTCCTGAGGGTTTGACGCCTAATATTTTGAGAATTATTGACACACCATCTGAACTTTGAAATGATAATGAATTTGCATGAAATAAATGAGTTTGAATTTTGACCCCTTTTGGGACTCAATGTTGTCATTTATAATGAAATAGCCCACTTATCGCTCACTGTTCATAATGTGACATATACACCAATTACAGTCCCCGAAACGGTCTACTTTTTAGCCGACCTCAATTCCGAAACATTTTTAGTGATAGTTAAAAATGCGATCCCCAACCCTTTGGTTACCTTTGGACGAATTTGTAGAAATCTCCGCGGAGTCTCCGTGTCTGAAATTCCCCGGTACAAACATCAAAAATGTCGCATTTCAGAGGGCGCTGTTTGGTTTGCTCGGAGTGAGACATGCGATAGTTTTGCTCGATTTTGGCTTCAAAATCCCGGTGCTGGCAGAGTTATTCGTGTTTTGTTGTGATTTAACAGATTGCTGATTAACTATGGGTCCTAAGGGTCAACAAAGGAAACCTGATAGAACACCAACAAAGCAGGTGCCTCCAAAGAAACAAAAACTGGCGTCATCACCAGAACCAAATTGTGTTATCATGGACGACATCAACGAGGTCAAGGGTCAAGCTAACAATATGGCGGCCTCCATGGCCACGAAGAAGTTGCACTTTGTCAACGAGCACGATGGACCCTCAGGTGAGAATGATTCTCCAAACATGCCAAAATGGTTCAGACAATTTGAAATTCGTTTGGATCAGCGGCTAAACAAACTTGATCAGGTGGCTGAGAAGATTGAGAATCTGGCGTCGATGGTGGAGGAACATGAACAGAAATTTGCTAGTGTACAGTATGATATGGCCTCTCTCAATGAGCGGTTCAAGAACCTGAAAACAGAGAACGAGGAACTATATTTAAAACTAGATGACCTTGAAAACAGAGGTAGGCGTATTAATCTGATATTCCATAATGTTCCGGAGAAGGCTGAAGCTCGTGAGAATTGTATGGAGACCGTTAGTGACATCATCAATAACTATGTTGGTTTTGAGCAACCCTGTGAGGCTGTTGTTGAAAGGTGTCACCGTACAGGACAGAAAGGTGATAAACCACGCATCATCCATGTTGCTTTTACATCGTGATGCCGTCAGAGAAAAAGTTCAGTAAAACTTGCATCTCTAAGTTTAAGCAGAGTTCATACAACGGTACCAAGATCGCGGTTGGGGAAGACTTTTCAAGGAGGGTCGTCCAATTACGCAAAGCAAAAATGGCTCACTTTAAAGTCCTAAAAGAGGAAGGGAAGCGTCCTTTCTTTCTGTACCCAGCATCACTCAGATACAGAGTGAATGGAAAGCTCATTTCAGCTGACTGAGCCGTTTTCATGCATTTCTTTGCATCCTTGTTGTTATAACTTTAAATGTTGAACTTTGTGACTTTACAATGAAGACGCGGCCTCTCGCTATTTTTTTATAGTGATAGTATTAAAAAAGAACTGTAAAGCTGGTTACCATTTTCACACTTCGCGATCTCTGTTGCGCTTTGTATTTGAATTGGCCTTTTCGTAAGTGTGATGAGATAGAATTTTGAGATAAAGTTATCTCATTTTGTTGCACATTCTTTGTACATGTAATTTCTTAAATTTTATAGCATGGTTCTTGAACAATTTAAAAGTTGTCATTTTCTCGCCTTCCATACTATGTACAAGATTCAGGGGTGTGATTTGTTCAGGTTTTTCCAGAATTCTGGCCAAAATTTTTGCCTTTTGGGTGATTTTTAACCCGTCTTTGGGTATTTTTGCCCGATTCCGCCTTGTTTTTTAATTTTCTGGATTTTTTCAAGCTTTGAATCGCACCCCTGAATATTGTTGTTTTTCATAGATCAGACCTCATTGAATTGTTGTTTGAATTTTCAACAACATTTGTTATTACATGCATATATGTTTCTACAAAATGTAGCCCATCTTGACTGGAAAGCAAGGTTCTGGTAATGCTTCTTCACTGCTTGGGTTTGGTGCGCTCACCGGGGGTCACCCGGCGTCTTCAGCTGTTTATATACACTGCGCACCCTCTACTTACCTCCCACGACCTGATCTATGCACAAAACGAAGTTTGGGACCACAAGAAACCCCTGTACCACAGAAAAGGTTTTGGCACCCCGGAAGAACGGGGATGATAACGCCCAGGTGTTGGTGTCGCCCAACACTAACGAGATATCGCCCTCACCAATTCGTTTCTTGCGACCAACAAGGACGTGGTTACGAAGAGCTCCAATTTCTGTTGAGAAATAGCGTAGCAGCGTGAGGCTTATTTCCGAGTAACGGTTACGCAAGTATCAGTAATCACTTCGGTGATATTTTCTGTAACTTTAGCAAGATTTTTTTCCATTTGTGATGTTTTTTCTTGCTAGTTTCTCGTAGTCTCTGTGGCGAAGTGAGACCGCCCAAGTAAAATATTCATAGGTTTTCACTGGCTCCCCTGGTAATTCCACTGGGAGGTCGCCGGGATTTTTTCTTGGCGATCTCCCTTCTGTCCCGCTACTTTGGCTTTCGTGAGTCGGTGTTTTGATTCATTTTTCCTCGCACATGTGGTAAGCTTAAAATTCGCGGTTTTTTCGCTTAATAGTGCGGGGGGGCCTATGTCAAAACTGTTCCCATGCGCACCTCTCAGTAGTAGGGGATCTCGTGTTCACTTTTTTGGATCCCGTGCCTTTTCATGTTTTGGGTTCTCTGGCGGTAGAGGAGGGGGTTCTCCCCTTGGGGGAGTCTGTGACCCCTTAGAGGTTGACACTCTTGCTTATCCCCCTCCTCTTACGCCGGGGGTCCCTCCCTCCAGTCCCTTCGGAGACGAGAGGGAGTTTACATGTTTTCTTACCCTTTCTCCATTACAGGTAGTTATCAAAATGTCTAAAGAGAGCACTCCTCCAAGGCGTTGGGGACCAGAAGCAAACCTCGGCAGTGTGTTGCGTGCAAGGCATTCCTTGGGAAAGACGATGCGCATGAGGCATGCCTGCTTTGTAGGTCGTGCTCACCGGACCAACCGTGCACCATTGACCGTGACTGGTCCAAGGAGGCCTGGGCTAGGTCCCTGGCCCATAAGGTGAAACTACAGAAGTCTCACCAACGTAAGGTGGAGGGGCTTAGGGACAGGAACCGCAAACGCCGTTCTTCTTCATGAGGAGTCGCCTGGCTCGGGCGAAGAAAGTGTCCCTAGCCCCGCCAGCCAGGGAGTTTGTCCTCCGTCCCCTGGGTCCTCTAGCTCCAGGAGACCAGGTATGAGAGAGTCAATCTCTCTATCTGTCCCTCGGTCGGGCAGCCCCTGCCTTTTGGCTCCGCCCGCCCTTATGCTAGGAGGCTCAGACCCTCACGGCGGCTCCCTGAGCGCTTCGGGCGTCCGGGTCGAGTGCCGTGAGGTGGGTATCGGCCCGGCATCCTCTGAGCAATGGCTGGCTCGCGCCCGAGCGCCACCTCGACGGCACCAGTTGCGGTCGGGTTGAGTGCCCCGGCGTAGGCGCTGCTCAGGCGTCCTCCCGTGTGCGGTCGACCTCAATGGTTCCACGGCTCGACCGTCGGAAGGCCTCCCGTCCGTCCCAGGACGGTAGAGCGACCCCGACGGCAGCCATGGTCCACCGGTCAACCGCTGGATCCCTTTACGCCGCCCCTGGCCAGAGCGTGTTTCGATCCTCCTCTGCCCTAGCTGCTCCCTCGATGGTTGAGCATCCGAGATCCCAGAGCAGTCAATGCTCGGCATCTCAGGCTGAGGCACTGTCAACGCTCATCGCATCACTTTCGGACCCGTCGGCGTTAGACCGCATGAACCAACTCATTGGTTTGTTAGGCAAAGATCCCGGTCAGGTGCCCTCGGCGGTAACCCGACCAGTGGGTCCAGGTTTGCCTTCAACAGGTCCGGATCCGCAGTCCGATGCGATTAGCATAGAGGCTAGCTATGATGAGCTTTCAGATGGCTCTCAGAGTCAGACGGAGGTAGAGTCTTTTCGGGATTTTTCGACTCCCCCCAGGGCTGACAGAGAGGGCTCTGCTATCCCCGCTGGGGTTCATCGCGACCCCGTCAGTCATTCAGCGCCTTTCTCGGTCTCCCTCGGAGCTTCCCAACAACCCTCTTCGGTCGGTATTCCTTGCAGAGCCAAGCACTTTGGCCAGACACGTTCACCGTGGCCGACCAACAGGGTCGATCCTACTCTCTCGCGTTTGGTCCCAGGCCCCTCGTCGCTTCCTCCGCCAGTGAGTATGACCCAGTCCTTCCTTCCGTCAGGCTCACAGCGCTCAGATTCCACACCTTCCCCCGAGCTTAGCTGGCTCGACGTTCGCTGCAGAAACTCAAGGTTTCTCCTTACATTCGACCGCAGAGCGGTCGGGCCGCCTCGGTCCAGAGCGTGGCCCCAATCAGGAGCGATCTCGGTGGGGAGGCGGTTCCTCAGACCGACCCGGCCCCACCTGGACGGTACCAGTGGAGTTATGATCAGTGTCGAGGCTGGGGGGACCCTTAGTCATTCCCAGCACCGACTCAAGGCTCCGAGGAGCACCAGTTGCGGGAGAGGCTCCTTACTCCTAAGGTCTCGGCTCCCTTTTTCGCAGCCGTCCTATCGGACGCTAAGATGCGACTGGAGTTCGAGACACCTCCGCAACTGGCTTCCGACTTAGGATATGCGGCAAAGCCAGCTAAGCCCCCAAGTCAATGCCCTTCATCCCCTTATCGCGTGACATCAAGGCACTCACCACGGCCGTACAGGATAAGGGTGAGGTAGACCGCCTCCGTGGCTGGCACGGGCGTTCCCCACGCTACAGAGGATGTGGCGTTCTTAGAAACCCCCTCTGTCCGGAGGCGGCCTATCGCCAGATGGAGCGGGATAAGGGGACCAAGTGTCGCCTGAGAGCTCCCTCCCTCAGGAGTTGAGGGAGCCCCCAGGCAGGCTGGACCAAAGGCGCCCCACAAGGTGCCTCCCTGGGATAAAGCCCGGGATGAGGAGCTACGGTCCCTGGAGTCTCTCGCCAGAGACGGGCTCCGCATTTCCAATGTCCAACAGCTCGTCAGCGCATCTAGCACGGAGCTTGCTGGACAAGGAAAGGTCCTTGTCTCCTGAGGCGACACTGAGGGCGGTACATGTGCTGGCTGACCTCAATCATCTCTCAGCGGAGCATTTCGCTCGGATTTCAACTCGGTCTGTCCTGGCGCGCCGAGCCTTGGTCGCCCAGGCGCCAACTTCTCGGACAAAAGAGAGTTGAGGTCTGCTCCGCTTGGTACTGATCTATTCGGGCGGGCCTTTCCCAGGCTGACCGAAGATGAACGTTACCAGACGGAAGGCGGCTAAGGAGGCCAGCCAACCAAAGGCACCGCCACATCAGCGCCCAAGCGGTTTCGGTCCAAAGGTCAGACAGCCAACCCGACCTATATCCAGGTGCCCCAGCAGCAGCAGCTGGTTGCTCAGCAATTTCAGCAGCAGCAGCAGCAGTATCCTTCCCTCTTGCAACCGTTATTTCCGCCAGCCACCCATGCCCCCTCTGGCCCCGTGCGAGGTGCAAGAGGCGGCAGGCGGAATCACAACCGCAATCGCAGTCGCAAGGGAGGGCGAGGCAAGAGTGACGGTGCCGGTCGTAACGACCCGGCCCGCCTATGACGGACGCGGGTCGGGACGCCGGTTCTGACTCCTTCCGGGACCCGACCGCCCGCCTCCCAGTGGGTGGTCGTCTCCTGGCATTTGCCAGGGCTTGGCGGGGTGACCTCAGACCGATGGGTCCTAGAGACAGTGTCTCTAGGCTACCAGATCGAGTTCACCTCCCGTCCTCCTCGGTTCCGGGGTTCGAGTCACCCCACACCGCTGGATCCCTTACAGAGGAGGCCTTGGTGGGGAGATCTGAAAGATGCATACCTCCACGCACCAATCTGCGAGTCAGACCAGAAATGGCTTCGCTTCGTGTTCGACGGTACCGCCTTTCAGTTCCGGTCCTCCCGCTTGGCCTCTCCACGGCCCCCGGACATTCACTCGACTGGTCAAGTCGGTGGCAGAGTTTCTCCGGAGGAAGGGGATCACGATCTTCGCCTACCTAGACGACTGGTTGTTGGTAGCCCCTCTCCGCAGTGTCTGCGCCAGGATGTTCAGGGGGTGTGCGGGCTGGTAGAGTCCCTGGGGTTTATCATAAACCACCAGAAGTCTTTTCTCCCCATCTCAGTCGCCTCAGTTCCTAGGGGCGACTATAGACTTCGCCAGGGGCCGGGTTTCTCCTATAGACTCGATGATCGCCGACGTTCGGCTCTGCGCTCTGCAGATCAGGCAGGCAGCATCGGTCCAGGCTCGGTCGTGGCTTCGCCTTCTAGGGCTGATGGCCAGCCTCATAGATCTGGTTCCAGGCTGCCGGCTACGCACGAGAGAAGATACAGTTGTACTTCCTCGGACGGTATCGAGCGTGGCGCCATCCTTTGAGCCTCAGGATTCCGGTCCTCGGCATCTCCTCCCTGCCTCTCCTGGTGGATAGGTCAGCCGAGTGTTCAGATAGGCGTTCCATTCCCGAAACCCCGCCCTTCCCACGCCCTTACCACGGATGCATCCAAGTCGGTTGTTCGAGGACTCAAGCTCGGAGACACATCAATCTCCTCGAGCTGTGGGCCATTTTCCTCGCCCTCCGCCAGTTGGGTCTCACGGATTCACGGCCTGTTCATCCTGGTCAGATGCGACAGCATGACAGTTGTGTCCTACATCAACAGGGAGGGGGCACCAGAAGTCCCAGCCTTTGCAAGGAGACGGTGTCCCTCCTCCTGTGGTGTCTCTGGGAGGATATTTCCCTCCGTGCGGAGCATCTGGCCGGGTAGACAACACCCTGGCCGATTCACTGTCCCGAGGGGGCTTCAGTCATCCACGCGCTGGCCCAGAGGGGAGCGCCAGTAGAGTGGCATCTTCATCCAGCAGTCTGCCGCTCCATCTTCCAGAGGTTAGATCGCCCGCATGTCGACCTGTTCGCCTCATCGGAACCACCAACTTCCGACCTACTTCTCCTGGGGCCAAGACCCCCAGGCGATAGGCAGAGACGCCATGCGGGAGAGCTGGGAGGACGTGATTCGGGCCACGCCTTCCCTCCCATTGCTCTGATCCCTCGGGTGCTGGAGAAGGTAGCCCGCTCTCCAGGCTGTATTCTCCTTCTAGTCGCTCCTCTCTGGCCCAAGCAGCATGGTGGTTCCCCGCCTCCTGGACCTCCTAGTGGGGAGCCAGTCAGCCTTCCTCGCCGTGTGAATCTTCTGTCCGTTCCGTCACGCCAGCAGGTTCAGATGGGAGTGATCAACAACCTCCATCTGACTGTTTGGCGTATTTCCGCCAGTCCTACCAGGCGGCGGGACTTTCTGAGTCGGCTGCCAGCTGCGCTTTCGCTGCAAAGGCAAGGCGACAGTCGACTCGACAGACTTACGATTCGCGACTTCGCCGGTTCTACAGGTGGTGTGCCGGTCGAGAAATCGACCCCCATTTTGCCCCTGTAGGCGAAGTCGCGGACTTCCTTACGGAAGTTTTCCACGGCGGCTGTATGCCTCGGACTGCCCAAGCGTACAGGACGGCCATAGCAGCGGTCCATCATGGCTTTGGGGAGGCATGACTGTCTCCTCTAGTCCAGCCCTCTCCGCCCTCATTAGGGGCATGTTCTCGGAGCGGCCCCCAGTCCGCTCCCTGGTTCCGGAGTGGGACCTCCCGTTGGTGTTGCGATTGCCGAATCCTTCGAGCCCATGGAGGACCTCTCGCTGCAGGACCTGACACTAAAGACAGTGTTCTTAGTGGCAGTGGCCTGCGGTCGGCGTTGTTCTGATATTCATGCTCTGTCGATCGACGAGCACCATTTACGCTGTACCAACCGGGGTGTCGCCATCCTGCCTAGGACCGGTTTCTTGGCCAAGAACCAGACCATGTCATTTACTCCTTCCCGGTGTTCCTCCCTGATCTGGTCCTGGTCGCAGGACAGGCGGAGAAACCGTCATGTCCCGTTAGGGCCCTTAGATCGCATTTAAAGCGTGCATCGAGAAGATCAGGGGGACATCAGGCAGCTTTTCATTACATCGGCCAGGCCATTTAGGCCGGCCGCTAGGAGCACTATCAGACACTGGGTTGCCTCCGTCATCCGTTGCGCCACCAAAAACATCACGAACGGATGACGGGTCCTCAGACACAGTCACAGTCACAGGTCAGGTGTCACGACATTCGATCCCAAGCAGCATCTTGGGCTTTCCACTCTGGGGTGTCCCTGAGGAGGTGCTCGACGCAGCAGGCTGGAAGAGCCCCACCACCTTCCAGTCGACCTACCTCAAGGACGCCCTCGCAAGTCATTCAGCTGTAGGTACTTCAGCACTGCTTGCAGGCCGCCAGGGATCGGATCGAGGACGTTAGGTGAGTCTTGGGTTGGGTGGTTTTTGTTGTGGTTGAGCGGAGTTTGCACTGTGTGCCCTCCTTACCTCTCACGACTTTCTTCCACCTCCTTGCTCTCAGTGGTATTCTGTGCATAGATCAGGTCGTGGGAGGTAAGTAGAGGGTGCAGTGTATTCCCTCTCAGAAGTGAGAGGGACATACACAAGCATCGATACTTACCTCCCACGACCTGAGCCCTTCCCTGCTTTTATGCGTTCCACCCCTCAAGAAAGTCATACGTTCTCACACGTAGAGGGTCGCAAGAAACGTGTGTTGGTGAGGGCGATATCTCGTTAGTGTTGGGCGACACCAACACCTGGGCGTTGTCATCCCGTTCTTCCGGGGTGCCAAAACCTTTTCTGTGGTACAGGGGTTTCTTGTGGTCCCAAACTTCGCTTTTGTGCATAGATCAGGTCGTGGGAGGTAAGTATCGTGCGCTTGTGTATGTCCCTCTCACTTCTGAGAGGGGATTCTAGCTTGTGGTAAGATTGAAGAACTGCGTAATTTCAATTTGTATTGCGCTCTTTATAAGTTCCTAACATGTTTCACATGGAGCTTGAGCAATGTGAGATTGGTCATGTTTTCTCCTCATCCATGTTTAAGATGATTGTCCATCGATCAGGCTTCACTGAATCTTTGTATCAATTTTCAAAACAAAATGTTGCATTGTTTAAATTCTACATGTTTTTCTTGTCTAGAGAGCAGGATGACACTTCTGCGCTGCCTGGATTTGGTGCGCGCCCGGGGCCCTTTCGCCGGGTCGACGGGCGTCTTCCGCTGAAGGTGCCGGTTGGTCCGGTGGGGGTGCTCTGGCGGGTGTCCCGGGTTTGGGTCGTGTGGGGTGTTGTTTTGCTTTCTATTTACATTTTTTCCTAATGTAAGCATGAATTTGCATAATTTTTTTTTTTCTTTATCATTTTAATACGGTCTTGTTGGTCGTGTTTTAGTACATAAATTTTGCACTAAAAAAAAAAAATCAATCATTCAAATTTGTCTTTTGCCAGCACTGTTGGATTTTGAACTGCCAATCGTTTTGCTGCCTTTGTCCCAGTGTTCAGGGCTGTTGCGTGATTTGAGGCCCTGACTTCGATGCGGCGTCAAAGCGCTTTTCAATTGCGTGTTCTTAATCAACTTTTTATGTTTTTTTCTCCTTTTATGTTTCCTTCTCCCTTGTATTTTTTTTTGTAATGTTTGCAGCTGTACATGTAATTCAAGATCCAACTACATTAGGTTTTGTGTATTCTACAGGTATGTTAGGGATATTGAAATTATATGCAGTATTTAGAATGACATACAATGTACATGTGTGTTTTATTGTAACCTTATGAACATTCAAGTATTTACATCAGAAGAGGATATCTTCGGATTTTACTACCAATAGTAAAATGGTTCTAACTTTAAGTACTTTTAACTGTAGAGGTATTCAGGACACTTTCAAGCGTAAAAAAGTTTTTCATTACCTTAGGTCAATAGGAAGTGATATTATTTTTCTGCAGGAGACCCATTCTTCTACTACAGAGGAAACATTTTGGAAAACACAATGGGGTGCTCATGCCTGGTTTAACAGTTATGCTTCTAACAGCAGAGGGGTGGCCATTTTGATTAGTAATTCTATTTCTGTTGATGTTAAATCCATTTATAAAGATCCTAATGGAAGGTTTTTAATTTTGTCTGCTGTTTTGAATGGGTTCCCAGTTGTTTTGACAAATATTTATGCCCCTAATGCTGATGATCCCCAGTTTTATTTGGATGTGTTTGCCCACTTAGATAAATTTGATGGTTCATCCCTTGTTATTGCTGGTGATCTAAATTTAGCTTTGAGTGATCTTGATTACCGTGGTTCTCGTGCTCGCCATTCAAATATTAATGCAAGTGAAATGGTCAATATTTTGATCGAAGATTTGAATTTAATTGATGTATGGCGGCATTATCACCCTAACCTTAGGCATTATACCCGTCATCAACACAATCCTAAGGTTTTATCAAGATTGGATTATATTTTGATTTCAGAGAATATGATTGGTTCCTGTTATGGTTCTAAAATTCTTCCTGGGGTTAACTCAGATCACTCAATTGTTAATTTGAAATTTGATTTGGATCCCAACCCCGTGGCAGAGGCTACTGGAAATTGAATTGTAATTATCTTCGTAAAGATGCTGACTTTATTAAATTTATTAAAAATAAAATTGAGGAGTTTAAAATGACCAATCTATGTAACACTGATTGTAATTCCAATTCTATTTGGGATGCTTTCAAATGTACCATCACTGGTTATTGTATTGAGTACACATCTAGAAAGAAGAAAGAGAGAACATCCTCTAAGAATAACCTTATTAATAAGATTAAGGAGCTTCAACTCAAATTGGTCGATGGTCTTGATGACGATGCTTATGCTACTATCAATGATGAGCTTAAAGAGTTAGATTCCCAGTTGAATAAGATTGTTGATTTTGAGACTGATGGGCTTATCACTAGATCCCGCTGCCGTTGGGCAGAAGAGGGTGAGAGAAGTTCCAAATACTTCTGCAATTTGGAGAAAAGATCTAATGAAAAGAAAAGCATTAATCGCATCAGGACTGCCGATCAAGATATGATAACAAACAAAAAGAATATTCTGGAGGAAATTCACAAATTTTATAGCAAGTTGTACCAATACTCTGGTATTGAAAAGAATTGTACTGAGTATGATGTAACAGTTAATGATTTTTTTAAACCCTCTTGATATTCCCAAGCTCTCCAATGAAGATAAAGATAATCTTGATCAGCCCCTTTCAAAAAATGAGGTTTTTCAGACTATTTCTTCTATGAATCACAACAAATCTCCAGGGTATGATGGCTTACCCGTCGAATTTTACATCATTTTTTGGAACGACATTAGTGATATGCTTCTTGACTCTTTTAATTTTTCTTTTGAAAGTGGCCTTCTTAGTTTGTCCCAAAGAAATGGAATTATCACTTTATTGCCAAAGAAAGATAAGGATCTATTGGAAATTCAAAATTATAGACCAATCTCACTTCTTACTACTGATTACAAAATTATTGCCAAGACTATGGCTAACCGCTTTAAAGAAATGTATTGGTAATTTGATCCATTCAGACCAGTCTGGCTTTTTAAAAGGCAGAAGCATTGGTAATAACATTAGGCTACTTTTAGATGTAATTGATTTTACTGAGGCGAATGATATCCCTGCTGCTGTTATTTTATTAGATATCCAAAAAGCATTTGATTCGGTCAGTCATGAGTTCCTCTTTAAAGTGTTGGATCATCTTAATTTTGGTGAAAATTTTATCAAATGGGTTAAAACTTTTTACTCAGGCAGGAAATCTTTTGTTATTAACAACGGTTTCCTTACAAAATCAGTCAATATGGAACGGGGCATATTTCAAGGTTGCCCAATCTCCCCATACCTTTTCCTGTCAATCCTGTGTGTCATGGAGACGCTTGGGAGTGCAATTAGGATTAATTCCAATATTAAAGGTATTTTGGTTAACAGGAAAGAATTGAAAGTGTCCATGCTTGCTGATGACACTACATGTTACATTGATGGTTCAAAGGAATCATTTCAAAGTCTGTTTGATATCCTCAACACTTTTGGTAAATGCTCTGGTTGTAAGGTAAACATGTCTAAATCCAAATCAATTTGGATAGGCTCTAAAAAAGGCAACCAAGAGTTTCCATTTCAAGATAAGGGGCTTTGCTGGGTTCAAGACAAATTCAGTTACCTTGGTATTAATTTTTCCCTCAATCTGAGTTTGTTGTTTGATTTAAATTATAAGGTGAAACTGAAGCAAATTGAACAAACCTTAAATTGTTGGAAAGCTAGAAGTTTGTCACTCATTGGTAAAATTTGTGTCATAAAATCTCTTTTGCTTCCACAGTTGTTGTATCTTTTTTCTGTGCTCTGTATAAAAATTCCAGAAACTTTTTTCAAAAATTTAAATAAATTATTTTTAATTTCATCTGGAATGGGGAAATGACAGAGTGAAGAGGGATTTTGTATGTCTTGATTATTCTTTGGGTGGTTTACGTTATGGTTAATGTAAAGTGTTTTATGGAGGCTCAAAATTGATTTGGGTAAAATATTTACTTGATGACAACTATGAGTGCATGTGGAAATCTCTTGAGATTTCTTTTCTTCAAAAATTTCATTCTGATGTTAAAATTCTGTGGAAATCTCATGCACCTGAAAGTATTCTTTCGCGTCTGAAGAATGTGCAGCTGGCTGATTCAATAAGATCGTGGTATTCTTTTAGAGATAAAGCCACTGAAGACCTTGGTTATGAGATCCGAGAAATGAGGAGTCAGAATAGCACTTGTATTTGGTTCAATAGAAGTATTAGATCCAAATCAAAACAGTATTTTTATTACGATTCTTGGTATACTAAAGGGATTTGTACTCTATCTGATGTTCTTTATGATAATCTTCCCACACCAGTCTTAAAATCTTTTGACGACTTAATAATTGAATTTGATATCTCTTACAGAGATAGGAGAAAATATAATGTGTTGATGGATAGCATTGTTCATTATTGTGGGATGCTGGATGATTTTGAGGACCAGGATTTTGACACTTTCGACATTTTCTCTAATAATCTTATCCTGGTCCCCAGGGTCCCTCGCTACACCTACAGTATAATGTTAAACAAGCTTCCCCTGAAAGAATTCAAAAATTCTGGGAAGATATCTTTGAAGATTTTTGTGATAAGGGGAATGTAGGGTGGGAAGAAATTCATATCCGAATTTCAAATGTACCATTGAGACTCAATTAAGATCATTTTATTTTAAACTATTCCATAAGGCAATTGCTTTCAACAGCTTTCTCCACAAAATTGGAAGAAAAGATTCTCCTCTTTGTTTCTTTTGTGACAAATTTCCCAAACTGTGGTTCATGTTTTTTGTGAATGTGATAAAGTTAAATGTATCTGGAATGAGTTATTTAACATGTTAAATGACAAACTTCACCTGAATATTCAGTTTAATAGTTTTGACCTTATGTTTGGTATTGCCAATGATAATTTACTTTCCTTTTTAATATTATGCAGTAAATACTACATTTACAGATGTAGATTTCAGGAAGTGAACCCAAACTTTACTGCTTTGAAAAACTTCATTTTGATGAAAAGAAAATGGAATATGATATTGCTTATAAAAGGGTAAATTAAGTAATCACTTTAAAAGTGGTGCTTTGACATTTGATGTACAAGGTGCATTAGCACTGTAATATTGTTTTGCCATTATGTCACATGTACATGTATGTTGACTCTGTATGATATACAAAATGTATCTCATTATTCATTATTTGTGCATTATGTAGTACACTATGCCATGTATGTATACACACATTTGCAGCTGTAATTGTGATTCTCTGTGATTATATTATTCTTATGTTTGCTTTTTCCAATAAAAAATATAATGACAAAAAAAAAAAAAAAAAAAAAAAATGTCGCATTTCTCAGTCCCGGTGATGATACTATATCCGCAACGCCGTTGTCATATATCTCTGACCCCTGTAAGGTCAAAAACGGTTAAACGTGGTGTTGATTTCAACCAATCCGATCCACCGATTGTGATACTGACATCATATGAGGTGACCAGGAGGCAGGAGATACCATTTTGGTCAACTGAACTCGACTCGTGCGTTCTTTTGGTTGACATAAATCGAACAAAATTTTCAATAACGGGTAATAGTAGGATTTCAATTTTTTATTAATGAATAATGAAGTTACTTGTAGTTTTGAGGAATGACAAAGTTGTTTTTGGAAACTTAGATGTTTGTTTCAACTGATGATGTATGATCGCAAGGTGAATGAATTCGTGAAGAGATTTGCTTGTTTGAGTGATAGTAGGATACGGGATGTAGGCTAGTCTTCTGTGTTTGACCTGCTCCGATGTCTCAATTCACGCGGAATTATTTGTACCTGCTAACCAGACAGCAATACTGCGTATTGCTGTATGGAACCAGATATACAGTAAGCGTATACCAGCCCTCGTATAGGTATGCCAGGTGAATTCAAATTTGCCATCAAACTGCATCATTTTATATATCAAATTAAAGCCCTTGAGTAAAGAAAGCCAACACTGAAAACCTTTTTGTCATAGCACTTTCCGTAGCAAAGTTACATCTAGTCAAAGATTGACTTTCATCAAAAAGATTCTGCTAGCAAAATTCCCCAAAACAGCATTACGGGGTATTTCTAGACAGCGCTCGAAATTTTGGTTGTCCGTTCGCCCCGGACAACTAAAAAGTCGCCGGACAACCAAAAATACTGATTCGGTTGTCCGCCGGACAAACATAAATCTAGCCAAAAGTCACATTTGTAGGTCACGGTTGCCCGGGACAACTAAAAAAGTTGCCGGACAACCAAAAATACTGATTCGGTTGTCCGTCGGACAAACATAAATCTAGCCAAAAGTCACATTTGTAGGCCTACGCCCTACGGACAACCAAAAACTTAGACAGACAACCAGAAATTGTAATCTGGTTGTCCATGGGACAACCATTTATTTTTCCTAAATTCGAACACTGCTTCTAGATCTTAGTCTCATGACGATAGCAGCTTTTTTTACTGGAACTGCTATCAAAATCCCTCTGAAATTACATGTGCGAGTCTCTCATCACCAAAATAAATCATATATTTGGGTCAAGTGAAGTATAGACAACATTTATGAAGGTTTCCTTGAGTTGAGCAAGCGGTTCTTTTAAATTTCAATGTAAATTTGTATTGCCGGTTTAGGCCATTTTGGCTGAATAGCAAATGTGTTAACTGAGGTTTCCCTGTCATACCTACCTCGTATTAAGGATCTGAAGGGGCACGGCAACTTTTTTAGGGCAAGTTGATAATTGCCTTGGATTTTCACTGAAAAGGCAAGGCAGCACGGAAATTTGTAATATTTTAAAAGGGCATCACGGCAACTGTTGAAAATTTGAGAAGGGCACCAAGGCAATTTTTCAAAAGCGAATAGATGCATTGCTGTCAGCTGAATTCGACACCAAAGTAAAATTCGACTCTCAACTTTACATTAAAACTAACCTGATTGCTCAAAAAACCTGCTTAAATAATACAAAGCAGTCAAAAATCAACAGTTTAATTTACTTAAATTTTGAGATCCCTAGTTCTGAGCTGCAAAACTGACTCGAAACAGCTGTAACTTTGGTTATAATATTGATCAAATTCGCCGGGATAAAAACTATTTTGTGCAAAACATATCTAGAGAGTAGAGATGGGCTCACATGTACAAGATAAGATGATACCGGAAGGGTATCGCCATCGGTTTGCAATGGGAAGTCAATGTTTGCTAATCGAGAGATCAATTGATTTGCCCAGTGCTGGGATTTTGTTCACGACTCGAGGAAGCTTAGTTACTAACAGCGTTTCTGATTGGTCGATAGTAAGTTGAAGGTATTTCTCTGACCAATCCGGAAAATGAAGTCAGATTTCTAGCAACCAGATAATGTATAAAAGCTGATGTGATTGGCTGAATATGTAAGCTTACATAGGGGTACATGTAATGAATATTAATTCACAACAAACTATTGATTGATAGCTGGGTTACGATGCTCAAAATACTAAAATAGCGATCATGTTCTCAAGAACTTCGATTTTAATTTTCCACAATTTTTCGGGGTTTTAACCAGTACTTGTTAATGATTTTATAATGAAGGGACAGGGCTGGCTGGCTAGGGCACCCACAGCAACTTCATTAAAAGGCACGGTAAGTGGCTGCCGTCGGTAAAGGACATATTTTGAGGGCATTCCGGCAATGGGGGTGGGCACCCACGGCAATATGCCGTGGGTTAATTCGAGGGCTGGCGTATACATGTACGCGAACGCCAGCGCACATCCGCATTACGCGTGAGCGCGTACAATTCGTCATGTCTGGAATCTGTGTGCGTATCACGCTTTCAAGTTGAATTCAGTATTTTGGAAGTATCGGATAAAGATTGCCGTTTTATTCAGTTTTATTGTTGATATCAACAGAAATCACCGATCTTTTTGTAAGGCTGACTGCATGACTGTCAATGATTGGCAATTATACGATCTTTAGCTTGTTTTCGTTGTTGAAAGGGATTCATAATGACATGTACGGACCTGAATTTATAAATATTATTTCTGACTTTGTTTTGCAGTTGATGGTGGTCACAGAGCAGTAATATTCAGTCGTATTGGTGGTGTTCAGAATCAGATCTATGCTGAGGGTTTACACTTCAGGATACCCTGGTTCAACTATCCCATAATCTATGACATCAGGTCCCGACCACGGAGAATTGGATCACCTACAGGTAGCAAAGGTATGTAGCAACACACTTAGCTCTAGGTCAAGGTATTTAACATAGTATAGAGAGAAAGCGGGAGAGTCGTAGATGAGAACAGTACAAGTTGGTAACACAGAATGTTTTTGATGGATGGTGATGCCAGAATATTTAAGGGGGTACTACACCCCTGTGGTAAATTTGTGACTAGTTTTGCATTTTTCTCAAAAAATAATAACACACTGGTAATAAAAGTTATGTATATTATTGGGGCAAAGAATCCAATCACTACACTGAAATTTCAGTGACTCAAGACAAGCGAAGCGGTTCAGTATATATGATAGGAAACGAGGTACATCCTAGCACCGGTGAGTGTGATCGGAAATTGGGTAACATTTGGTGAAAAAATAGGATTTATTTAAATTTCCATAAAAAATGGTTTTAATTTGGTGGAAAGGATTATATTTTAATAATCTAAAAGAAAAAAGAAAAATTTGTCTCAAATTTTGTGTTTTCTGTGCCGCTAAAGTTGCGTGCATTATTTGTAGCGTGAGGGACGGACACTATGTTCCATTATTATGAAAATACTTCTCTTGGAAAGAGATTAGATGCTATTGTCAATTTTTGTTTACATATTATTAGTACAACCCTTGCCACAGGAAATACCAATGAGATTTTTAATTGGATGTCTTCCAGAAGATAGAAGGGGTCCTGGAAGGTGAACCCTAGAAATTTTGTCCGTCCCTCACGGATAAAAATCCAAAAAAGTTTTTTCTCTGAGAAACATTTCAAGGAATTAAATTAGCATATACCCTATCTATCAATGTTAATGCTCACCTTACTAGAGATAAAGAAACTAAAATTCCCAATCTTTAAATCTAAGAGTTATTAGTCCTTAATTGATGTGAGGGACGGACATGTCCGTCCCTCACACTAACTTATTTTGGATGTACAGGTACCAATGTATGTTGAGTGAAAATATTTTTGTTTACATATCAATAGTGCAACCCCTGCCACATGAAATATCAATGAGTTTTTTAATTAGATGTCTTTCAGAAGAGAGTTGGAGGTCATGGAAGGTGAATGCTAGAAATTTTGTCCGTCCCTCACGGATAAAAATCCAAAAAAGTTGTTTCTCTGAGAAATATTCTAAGGAATTAAAATAGCATACACCCTATATATCAATATTAGTGCTCACCTTAATAGAGATAAAGAAACTAAAATTGCCAATCTTTAAATCTCGGAGTTATTAGTCCTTTTAATTAAGGGACCAACATGTCCGTCCCTCACACCAACTGATTTTGGATGTACAGGTACCAATGTATGTTGAGTGAAAATATTTGGCCACTAAATATTAAACCCAATTCTTCTACCCAGTCAGAGAGTCTGTCTAAAACTAATTCAGGCCAATCCCAGAAGGTCATGCTCCCAAATATTTGGAATTGAAGGTCCTGTTGCTAAAAAAGAGGGTATGTCCGTCCCTCACACCAACTTATTAAAATTAATATTATTGTAAATTACTGCTTCTTTATCAGTAAAACTACAATTGGGTATTGAAAACAAACAGCATGAAGTAAAACTTCTGTGTTTAATTTGAAATTAAAAGTGAAATACACACTGAATAAGATATTTAGGCCATCATATGTCCGTCCCTCACAGACAAGCTGTCCGTCCCTCACACAAGTATTTAGGGGGTATAATCGTATGATATTTCCACTGAACTTGAATTATTTTGACAACTGCATTTCATTTAGATGTCAAGGATAGCATTAGTGGTGGATTTGGAGAAATCTTGCCAAATTTGAAATTTTGTAACATTTTGTCCGTCCCTCACATAGAAAATGTCCGTCCCTCACATAAACTTTGGACTCGCTTCATAGACGCCTTGAAAACAAACTGAGTCAAATTTCTTAATTTTTGGAGAGATGGAACATTACTCTTTCATGAAAAGTATATATTGATTAAACATGTGTATAAGTTTCAATAGAAAACTTGAAGATGTAACTAATGGTGGTGATTGCTTATTCTATTGATTTCCGTCCCTCACACGTGAAAATTTTGTATAGTGAAATAATTGATGCACATGTGGCAACATTTTCATGCATGAAATAACTATTGGTTGAAGGGTTATATGTTAACCTAACTTAAAGGAATAAATTTTAACAAGGGTTAATTAAACACAGCAATTAATCTATTGATGTCCGTCCCTCACGTGAGGGACGGAGTACCTTATTTCTTATCATAAATAACAAACCGCTTGTCTTGGGTCACTGAAATTCCAGTGTAGTAATTGTATTCCTTGCCCCTATAATATATATAACTTTTGTTACCAATGTGTTATTAGTTTTTGAGACAAATGCAAAACTAGACACAAATTTATTGAGGGGTGTAGTACCCCCTTAAACGAAACATGTGCATAATATGAATGATATAAACATAAACTGTTCAACTTAAAAAATAGTAATACAATTTCTAAGGGATTTTTATATTATTTGAAAGAGGTTTTGCTTTGACTTTAGATAGTAAATCAAGGGTAATTCCATTTCAAATAAGTGGTAATTTTCATGTGTGCAATCTTTCGCAATTAGCTGATTTTGTTCTTCAATTTACATTTTTGTACACAGACCTATGCATAATATAATACAGTTGCATGTTTTTATTTGCATGTAGCTGTGTTGAGCGTGAAAAGCGAAAATGTCCACTTTGACAGTATAGCACACATCACACACTTGGAGGCTTGGGCACAAAATAGATCAACACACTTTTGTGTTCCAAGCACTTAATAGGAAGTTTTGTTTTTCAATGTGAAAAGGAACTAAATAAGTATTGGTACATGTACAATACTAAGTATAACAGGTAGAGTGAAAAACTTGGGAAGTTTGTGTCATTATGATAACTGGTTATTATTTTTCACCTGGTTCTGAATCATTGGATTCAAAATGCCTACAGTTGAGGAAACATAATGAACATTGCAAATTCTGACATCATTTGGCATGTTTATGTTAGATCTTCAGATGGTGAATATTAGTCTTCGTGTTCTATCTCGTCCTGAAGCCACCAAGCTGCCAGAAATTTGCAGACAACTAGGAACAGACTATGATGAAAGAGTTTTACCATCTATTTGTAATGAGGTAAGCAACAAAGAAAACTTGTGACCTTGAAACTTACTGCATATGTGCTTCGTATCTAAAAAAGTGCCCAACTGGCCAAGATTTTTTCCACCCCAATTTTGACATTCCCAGAAAAAATACTGACCCGACCTTTCCCGATGAATTTGGAATGATCCAGCCTGATTCAGATTTTTTGCACAACGGACTGGTTGATACAAACATCTGCTAGCGTCATCCTGATCTGTTCATCCAATCTGTTGTCAGTCCAGATTTTTGTATTGTCCCACTGGACACTAATTTTAATTAGGGTAATTTGGGTAATTAAAATTACCCAAAACGTAATTAAAATTACCCAAAACGTAAAATAAATTATATTCATTCAAATGCAGTATGATTTGAGGAAAAGTAGTAAAAACAACTGATCTGACTTTGTTGGATTATCAAAGCTGATCATTCAATGTGAGAAACATCATTGAGGTATGTCAACATCACCTTTATTTGGATTTGTTTAAGAACATTTTTATAATTACATCTTCTTTAGGCTGTGAATTACTGCATGTACAGGCAGAATTGGAAAAGTCAAGAATTAATTTTGGATGTGGTCAGAGTTTGGTGTCCCATACATTGGCAATCAATTTTGCTAGAGCAAAGTGTCTGATTTCCAAATTGTCTGCTGATGTACTGTACAGTAGATACTGTGGGTGGTTTTAATCAATAATAGTTTCTTGTCTTAGTATTATTGAAAAGCCCACCATAGCATTTTGAAATAAAAAGCCTGAAGCAAGTGTCACATGATGAGTACTTAGCATGTGATGTCATCACTGACATGGTCACTATGGCAACTCAATCCATAATTCCTTGCGGAAACCAGAGTTGTAATTTATAAGGAACGGTCTGTAATCTTGATGGGTGTTGAACTCCACCATGGCACTCATTGTAAACCCAGATCGACAGAAAAGCAGTGTCACCACAAATAACTTGCCGGCGCAAGTCACAGCTTTGGTGAGATGTTGTATGTGCATTGCCACAAGGGAAGGGCTATAGCTAGTTTGTGTTGTTTGATGTGTGCACTTTGGTACAATGTGGTGCTCACAAGTTCAGTGCAATCTTACAGTCAAAGCCATGTTTTATTAAAGGTTGCTTTGCAATGCAAGAATAAGTTGTAATATATATTGGTGTGGCGACATGGGAATGGTGGGGGGGATTGGAATACAGGAGGGGGTGGGTGGGAAATGGATTGAGTGTCAGGCTGTGAAAGTGATGATCACATGATCACTTCTTTAGTAATCTGATGACATTTAAGTGTGGTTAAAAATTAAGGCCTTCTTAAAATTTGGCTTTGTTGGAAAAATTCTATTAGATTTGAATAATTTTCCTAAAGATACATGTAAACCATGAATTTGTTTTACCAAACCATATGAATATTCGTCTGCACAAATCACAAAAATAATGTAAATAATACAGGCCATTTATACTTGGTCATCTCGATTGATTGGATTCCCAGAAATTTGGTCACCAGGGTTGCATATAAAAAATAATCAGTTTAGATTCAGGAATTCTCATAAGCAGTGTTCGAATTTAGGAAAAATAAATGGTTGTCCCACGGACAACCAGATTACAATTTCTGGTTGTCCGTCTAAGTTTTTGGTTGTCCGTAGGCCTACAAATGTGACTTTTGGCTAGATTTATGGTTGTCCGGCGGACAACCAAATCAGTATTTTTGGTTGTCCGGCGACTTTTTTAGTTGTCCCGGGCAACCGGACAACCAAAATTTCGAACGCTGCTCATAAGCAATGTTGATTAATACATTGTAGGTCAAGGACAACAATTACTGTACACCAAACAGTGAATGTAGTTTGTTGTTCATTTGATGCCAGATATGCAGTGGTTTTTTTTCAATATTTATCTTTGTGTGATATTCTCATTACATGTGCTCTGTTATTTCAATGCAGGTGTTAAAGGGTGTAGTAGCTAAGTTCAACGCCTCACAGCTTATTACACAACGTCAGCAGGTTAGTATTAAAGTCTCTTTTTGACCAAAATCCAGCAACAATAAATGCATAAACTGGGGGATATGAACTAGACTAAATTCATAATACATGGGTCATTCCATCTCAACTCAACCAATGGGTTGGCTAGTCAGTGGTTACCCTCTCAGATTTTGTTTTGTTTTACATCAATGTCCTATGGGTCAATTGAACACATTTCAAATGGTAAGTCATTTCTGAATTATGGCCCGTTGAATTTGGGCATTTTTGATGCGATTTTACCACTTCCCATTAAAATACACACAAAATTGCCAAAGTACCACCTGACTGCATGTGCCATGTACATAAGAGCTACCTCCCTGAGTTATGCCATGTGCTTTATGAGCAAATACATGGTAGTGTCAAAGTTATCAGTGAGTGATATTTAATGTTGATTTGTACACAGGTCAGTTTACTAATCCGTCGTCAGTTAACAGAGAGAGCCAATGACTTCGGCTTGATCCTGGATGATGTATCCATCACAGAACTAAGCTTTAGTAAGTACTCCTGGCCAATTTTAAAGCCATATCCTAACATTTGCTGAGGAGAACGCCCTCAATATTTTTCAAAATTCTGTTTTTTATTACACGATTGTAATGTAATTTATTAAACTAACATACCCTGAAAGAATCAAGACAAGGTGCTGTAGTATTGTCAAAATCCAAGATTTTGAATGAAGCGTATTTATTGCAATGGAAATATTAGTCAAACACGTACACAATGTTCATAACACAGTACGTATATGGCATGCCAGATGGTCATACACACATCAAAGGACCGTGCCATAGCACAACAGACTAAGTAACACGCATTGGCAGCATCGGCGCTGATAGTAATTCCAATTTTGTTTGCTTTACCCTAGTTGTTCAGCTCATAATTAAAAGGGGACATATCAGACAGTAAAAGCTATGGGAAAGAAATACTAAGCTATTTTTTATGGAACTGTTGCCATTCGACTTTAATCTGGGGTAAAGTGTAGCTGACAGTAAGTCTTGTAGAGCAAGTGATCAAAATGTGCAGAACAAATTTCTCATTTGAGAAACATTTTTATTGTGTGATCATTTCTGTAAATGGTTGCCTCCGATTTTAGTGTATGATGATACATTTTGAGGTATCCAGGTAGCACTCATTTGGTGGGGAGGGGATAACATTAAAATGATCATGTCTTACAGAACAATTGATAACACAAGTGAAGATGTTAGGTCAGCATATTATTGGTGGGGAAAAATTCAAGGAAATTCCGAGTCATAAAAATCAACCAGCAATGTGAAACAATGAATACTTTAATGATTTGTTTGTATTTCCTTTGTTCTCTCACATAGGTAAGGAATACACTGCAGCTGTTGAGGCCAAGCAGGTGGCGCAACAGGAAGCCCAGAGGGCGCAATTCTTAGTGGAGAAGGCAAAACAGGAACGACAACAAAGGGTGGTGCAAGCTGAAGGTGAAGCAGCTGCTGCCCAAATGATATCCTTTTGTTCTTGTTGTCACAAGTTTATAGTAAATCTTTACTCCGCAAATAGATTCATCAGGATTGTCCAAATACAATTATATAAAATGTTCTTAAACAAATCAAAATGAACGGTGATGTTGACATACCAATGACATTTTGTGCTGTAACACAGCACTTTCTCAAATTGAATGATCTTTGACTTTTCTCATCGGCTGCTTCCTATTGGTAGCTGATGTAGATGGTGCTGTGTGGAAAGGACCCATAAAGGAATCAATGGATAAGAAAGAGGGGGCAGGCTAATAAATACACTCAACATGGATTCTGTTAACTACTGGTAAGCAGCCAACGAGGTAGGTCAAAGCTGATCATTCAATTTTAAAAGAAAGTGCTGTGTTACAGCACAAAATGTCATTGAGGTATGTCAACATCGCATTTATTTGGATTTGTTTAAGAACATTTTATATAATTACATCTTCATTAGGCTGGGAATTACATGTGGGCAGAATTGGAAAAGTCAAGAATTAATTTTGGATTTTGTCAGAGTTTGGTGTCCAATACATTAGCAATCAATTTTGCTAGAGCAAAGTGTCTGATTTCCAAATTGTCTGCTGATGTACAGTAGATACTGTGGGTGGTTTTAATCAATAATAGTTTCTTGTCCTAGTATTATTGAAAAGCCCACCATAGCATTTTGGAAAAGAAAAGACTGAAGTAAGTGTCACATGATGAGTACTTAGCATGTGATGTCATCACTGACATGGTCACTATGGCAACTCAATCCATAATTCCTTGCGGGAAACCAGAGTTGTAATTTATAAGGAACGGTCTGTAATCTTGATGGGTGTTGAACTCCACCATGGCACTCATTGTAAACCCAGATCGACAGAAAAGCAGTGTCACCACAAATAACTTGCCGGCGCAAGTCACAGCTTTGGTGAGATGTTGTATGTGCACTGCCACAAGGGAAGGGCAATAGATAGTTTGTGTTGTTTGATGTGTGCACTTTGGTACAATGTGGTGCTCACAAGTTCAGTGTAAACTTACAGTCAAAGCCATGTTTTATTAAAGGTGCGTTGCAATGCAAGAATAAGTTGTAATATATATTGGTGTGGCGACATGGGAATGGTGGGGGAGATTGGTATACAGGAGGGGGTTGGGTGGGAAATGGATTGAGTGTCAGGCTGTGAAAGTGATGATCACATGATCACTTCTTTAGTAATCTGATGACATTTTTAAGTGGAGTCAAAAAAGTATGTGTACTGAGGCTTTCTTACTTTGATTGGTCTACAGTGACAAAAACTATAAAGCTGAGGATCAGAATTCCTTATTTATACAGTATTTTGTAAGCAAGAAGGGAGATTGTCCATTCTATGAATCACTGGCCATGTTTTATACATTTACCAGTGTGCTGTGTGCTCTATAGAAAGTGTGCATTTGACGTTATAAAAAATAAATTGAATCCAGCTGTTTTCACTACATTCAGAAGTATTTTAAGTTGTTTAAAGAGCAAGAATTACTCTTGGTTTTTGTTACATGTACAAATCATATTTTTGAGTTTATGTAGTTATATACTATAGTTTTGCATTTGTTTCCTTGACTAATTCTGTTTACCTTGGTGAGGCTGTGTCTAAGAATCCTGGCTATTTGAAACTACGCAAGATCAGAGCTACACAGAACATTGCTAGAACAGTAAGTTATTTCATGATGATTATCAACAGACCTGACCTCACATATCAGCCAGAGTGTTTTGGCTTAGTGCAGTCAGTGAAGTTAGTTTGTCAAGGCAGTTGTTTCAAAGCATCTGTAAATACATGTGTATGTACAAATTACTGTCAGCGAATGGCAACTATATATTGAAACAGGTTATCACTGGTTACGGACCAGTCCTGATTGTAAACAAAATCACCCAATCAAGCTTCCCTGCTTAAGCCAAAATAATCTAAAATCTCTGCTTTTTGGACTCAAATTGCATAATTATATGCATATTGTAGAGTCCCTCCCTCCAGGCTCCGATAAATTTTTTTTAAATTGCCCGATCGGGCAAGCTTAGGTCAACTTTTGCTTGCCCGATTATGCCCGAAAATTTGAGAAAGAAAACCATCAACAAGTTGCAGTATTGTAATAGCTAAAATTGTCTAAAAATAGCACAGGGTACCGCCGCTACGGTATGACCTAGTTGACTCACTTGAGATGTTCCACCAGCCCGATCAGGAGCATCCTCATCTTTCCACTTGCGAATTAAAAATTAAACCATGGTGAAATGATATCTCCAAAGAAATTAAATTAACTGTTTACGTTAACATCAGAACAATGTTGTGCACTGATAACACATGTGTTGTTCAGTGACCTGATTTTAATCGACAGGGAAAGCCCCTTGTAGCTGATGCCGCCGGCCGATTCCCGATATCTTTTGTTAATTCAATAATAATCACAACGAGAAGATCAAAGAGCCACTGTGGGCTGTGAGCCTGTGGCTATAATGTTCTATGCAAATTAGATGTCACTCCTCTCCCAGGGCAGGCTTGCGACGGCCGGCACCCTCGTGCGCTGAATAATTCATGAGCGCCGTACGCACATGGTCGTATTATACAGTATACGATATGCACTGTACGTGTTTCGGGGCCATGGAAATACCGATTGACCTCATTAATATTGAAAACATTATTTTGATACGGGGGATTCCCATGATATGGACAGGTGATATGTACAGTCATGTACATGTATGCTTCGGAGAATAGCCTGCGATCAATAACGTTTAACAGTGGAAATTAGTGCGGAAATATATTTTGTTTGCATTGCTATTAATGTAAGTAAAACAAGCAAGTCATAATGCCGTCTCTGCACAATAATTTTGCAATTGCCGGATTGGGCAGAGTGCCTGATGATTTAGCTTGCCCGGCAGTATTTTTAATTGCCCCGGGCAATCTGACAGGCGATTTATCGGAGCCTGCCTCCCTCTGAAAATACTAAAGTAATTTATATCTGCCCAAGAAAAAAAAAAAGCTGCACCACCAATAATGAGAAATTAAACATGTTGTTTATGATTCTTTTTTTTTTATGAACCCTAACTATGCCAAATCAATCAAAATATAACAAAGTAAAACAAAGTAATTTTGTTAATTTCCTTTGTTTTTGTGTACAGATTGCCCAATCACAAAACCGTGTGTATCTTAACGCTGGCAGCTTGTTGCTTGACATAGGGGATAAAGATTTCTATGATACTGGAGGAATCATCGCCAAGAACAAGACATAATCTTGCTCAACCAATTTTGGAGGACATTCACCAACTTTAGCATAATTTTGAATAATTATAGGTACATGCAATTTTGTTAATTTCCTTTGTTTTCGTGTACAGATTGCCCAATCACAAAACCGTGTGTATCTTAACGCTGGCAGCTTGTTGCTCGACATAGGGGATAAAGATTTCTACGACACTGGAGGAATCATCGCCAAGAACAAGTTATAATCTTGCTCACCAATTTGGAGGACATTCATCAACAAAGATGTGAGAGAAAATTCACCCATATAATATTGTAAAAACTCCCATTGTGATTGATGTCATATCCCATAGCATGTGTGTATCTATCTCTGTATTGGGGTTGATTATATCAAGATACAAAGGTGGCATGACATTATAGTGTGTCTCATCTCAAGTTGATAGCAATGTTGGGTGTTTGAGTGGCAGTTTCTAACCATGCATGCTAACCTGATTCCACAGGTCATATACACAGGCATAGAAGGGCAACTTATCCATATACTGGTGACACAACCGTGTTAATGCACTGATGGCACTCTAAACAGCTAGCAACTTGAGACTAGACAGACCATTCAGGTAACCCCATTTGAAATTTACACTGTGTGGAAAATGAAGGTCATGTCTTCCATAGGGGGTGTATGCATTTCAAATCTAATAGCTCAATATGCAGGGAGAAACCTATGTTTGGAAAGCTCTCTATTGTTGAACCAGAACGCAGCATACATGGTGTATGCATGAATAGAACTCTAGATTTTAATACTGTGCTTGGTCATATTTGATTTCATTGCATCTTTCCAACACATGTTACCTCGTTTTATGATATTCTTCTCTGATTCAGAGAGGGCATAATGAAAAGAGAAGCACTCACTAGTGAATTACAGTTCAATTTCACTCCTATAGCACAACAGATGTGTGTATGTAGTGCATTATGCCTCAAGTACACCACACTTTTTAAAATATGTCATTGGAACTCACCATTGTTGGTATTGGTAATTCAAACAGTGTAATAATTTACTGATGCCAAAAACTAATCTCCAAGTTGGGAACAAGACTGACAGTCATAACATAATGCCTCACGGAAGTATCAGAAGGAACTGAGATATATGTCCTATATAATCCCAACCCAATGCAGCATCTTGCAAATATTTCCCCCAATATTGTAATATCTAAGAGGTTCTAAGATCATTTTATAACAGTTTGGTTTAAAAACTGACCACATAAATGTTTTCATGGTGTTAACAAAACGACAATGGACACGTTAAAAAGGATAATGGACATGTTGAAAAAGAATAAGACTTGCAAATGTTTTGTGGCAACATTGTGTGACATTATGAAGACATGAATATGTTTTGTTTGTTGGGATGCCATTTCCTTTAACTTTTTAAGTGGCTAATAATATATGTAGATTGTTTAGTTGTAATCTTGATAACAGTGCTGTCAACTGTCGTGCATTCGGTGTGGGTCTCACACATTTGGGCATGTTCTCAGGCTCTCACACCAAGGTAGTAAAATGTCACATATTGTCAAAATATAGTCCAAGAAAAGTTATTTTGTTACTTACCCTAGCCCCCATTATTTAGATTCTTGAGTGCCGGGAAAAAAATCAGGGGTCAACATGGACTTAACCAATTTTTTGGCACATCTATGCCTATGATGTTTAGTTTGGATGATTAAAATTAGATCCTGCTGTTGGCTTTGACCCACCTCTTTAATGCTATACAATGTCAGCAGATGCTACAGGATTCTGACAGCAGCTTTTATATGCATCCAAATTAAAGCCGCTTTCACTACAGATGAGAAATTCAAAGGTAAACCATGTGTGTTGAAATTTATTTCTTGAGTGCTGTGAACCAGTGAATGAAGTGGAATTCAATATAAAACAACATGAATGAACTTAATCATACAATTTGATATCAATACTTACATGCTGAGTTTATTATAATGTACATTGAATATTAGACTGATGACCAAATTAGCCTGATGCTCACGAATGGGATCATTATTTTGTACGTTCTGAGATTACTTATATATCATGTAAAAGACTGAGATTTGCGATGCTTGTATGTTAAAAATAAATGACTCTGCAATAAATCTTGGTTTGTACTGCTTATGATTTCACCATTTCCAGTGTGCATCATTCTGTCCCTGCAATTCGCACATCTAATACACTACTCCTGCTTCCAACAAGTGATACACATTTATTTTTAAAACCTTTAATTATTTTAAACTGGAGTCTGAAATAGGTCTGCAAACATGTGATCTTATGTAGATTCCTACATGTCGGGTTGCTTACATTTTGCTGTTTGTATAACACATTGATTGTGTTACAGGTCCACTTCAATGCATTTTAAAAGAACATGTCTTTAGCTCTGATTAGTCTGTAATGATTCGCCCACATTCTGAAAGGAAAAGGTTGAAATGTTCATTGCATACGAAACACAATAAATTTCTGATCCAGCAAATTGCACATACTGTGTGCATTTTGATAACGAGTTATCTTCATGGAGAACTGGTCATCCAATCACCTATTATTGATTTCCTGGTGATCTGTGATTGGATGACCAGTTCTCTGTAGCAGTCAGGTGTTGACAAAGTAACAGCTTGTTAAGGGATCTAAAATGAGCGTTTATTGCGTTTCGACAGTATTTTTTGTGGGACATGAGAGCACCTCAGACCTATCGAATTACATTCTGAATACCAAGCATGTCTTTCTGATATCAAATAATTTTCATTTTTTTTTTTTTTTTATATAATACAAATTTTATGATAAATTATAAAAATTTGATATTTTTCAAATTTTGATATATAACAGTACTGGTAAATTATATAAATCTAATGACATATTCTTAAAGTGTATGTAGCAGGAGGAAAAGCCGACGGTCAATTGAAAATTTTGACCTTTCATATTGAAGATATGGATTTTTTCCCAAAAGACCTAATTTTTTTTGGTGTTTTGGGAAAAAAATCCATATCTTCAATACTGAAAGGTCAAAATTTTCAATTGATCGTCGGCTTTTCATCCCATCTACATACACTTTAAGTATAAATCATCAGATTTATAAAGTTTACTTCAAGTACTGTTAAATATCAAAAATATCAATTTTAATGATTTGCCATAAAATGTGTATTAAATTGTGAATTTCAAAAATCAAAATTATTTGATATCAGAATGACATTCTTCGTATTCAGAATGCAATTCGATATGTCTGATGTGCTCTAATGTCCCACAATAAATACTGTCCAAACGCTCATACCTTTAGCCCTTAAAGAAACATGAACAAAACATGTTTCTAAAGAAAAGTATTGCCCAACCAGTATTGTTGACCAAGCATTGACTAGCGTTTTTAATGTTTAAAAAATTTTCCTGGTATATATCGGTATGCCCTGGTATTTAACACTCAAATCAGTAATGAATTTACCAGAAGAGAAGAGCAGCGTGTTTATTTTACGCCCAAGCCAGAAAATTAATTTTCTATTCAGCAGTTAATATACTGCGCCAAAAAAGTATCCTTACACTTAGGAAAAATAATCACAATTTCAAAACTAAACCGTATTAGGGCAAATTAATTTTTTAATAGATGCACCATCTAATCCTGCACATTATGACACCCCATTGAATCCAATGTGACCCTAAGAAGTAAAGTTACAGGCAATTTTAAATTGGGCAAAATAATTTACTGGGTGGATATTTTTGGGCAATGGGCAAGTTGAATTGACTGCAAATGTCCACCCAGATTCCTGTTAACTATTTCCATGTAACCGTCTATTTTGAATGGGCTGTGAGCCTTGTATTTTCGACACATGTCGCGTGTCCTGTACTTCCTAACCCTTGAGCAAATCGAGTTATTGAGGTCAAAGGTCACATGGGGAATAAAAGTTGAAAATGCTTTGATCAAGTTATAAAATATCACAAGTTGTTCGACTGGTCCCAAGGAATAAAAGAAATCCAACGGTCATGTATCTCCATGATGCATAATTAATGAGGTATAGGTCAAAGGGTACATTTTCAAAATGCTCCAAATTGAATGAAAATAGTGTCAAATTATTCGTCTGTACGAATGATTATGATGAATACAAAAAACGTATAATTTGCTTTGTGATAAGTCTTCTTTATTCCGGAATCAAGAGCCCAAATTCAACAACCCTATATGTAACCTTGACAGTTTATAGGTCCTAACATTAATAGACTCCGTGAGGCATAGCAATCTATGTTTTTCATTTGTTTTCTTTTATCAAGACGAATAATTAGAGACTATTTTATTTACAATTGGGTCATTTTGAAAATTGTCCCCGCTGTACAATTTTGATTTTACCCTTTAACCTATTTTGACCTACAGGGTGTCCCTGAAAGAACTGTATCGTCGGAAACTTAATTGTTTGGGTATTTTAACGCCACAACTAAACATAACTTAATAGCTGACGTGGTTGAAGAATAACTCAGCTTTTACATACTTTTTGAATTTTGGCAATTGACCACACTATTCGTGAAATATAAGAATTTTACTTAAAACTCTCTAAATTCGAACCTTTCCACGGTTCAAATATCAATCAATGATCAGTATTAGTGCTAATCACTGCGTAATTATTAGCGCATGAGGCGTATATTGTCATTGACAGATATTTGATTCCGTGGAACGGGCTGAACATTAGATAGTTTCAGTAAAATTCTTTTTATTTCAAAACGGAGCGGTTAATTGTCAAAAAAAAAAAAGTATGTGATACAGCTCAACTTACCGTACTTTGCCTAACCAGACAGTCCATGCCAAAATTGTTACTACACCTTTACATTTCATCGAATCTCTTTTTGATGTCTGTCATTTTGAACATCACACTTGAAAGATGTATGCTATGTAGAAACTTTATTTTGCAATTTCATAATTTGCATATTATTAGCATATTTGCAAGAAAAAACATGAAAATCAATAAATACCTATATTTTTCACAATTTCAAGATTTTATTAGAAATTAAGCATGTAGGCCGTTTGTTATGACTTGATGAATGAAGCTGTTAAAACAGATTTTGATATTTTTGCTTATTTTTTTCTTTTTTGCCCCAAAATGTGTAAAAATCAACATTTTTTTGGATGACCTATATTTTCTTTGAATATTTATCAAATTTCTTAATTTAGGTATAATACAGTGCAGAAAAAGATGTCAAAAAATCTGTTAAAACAGATTTCCAATAAATTGTTCCATTTTCCATTTTGGGTTAAATACTCAATTTTCATGCGTGGATATTTGAAACATAAAAATGAAAACATGTCCATTGCACTTTTTCCTCGAGATGTACTATAATATCAAGGTTACGGATATATTATAATCCTTCTTATCTTCACTGATCCATCAGATACCTATTGTTATGAATGATCAATGAAAAGGTTCAGAACTGGGCTACTAATGGTCTGTCAAGTATCTATAGTTATTTTCATGACTGTGTCAACTCAAAAATCATGCAAGGTCGAATGTAGGAAAAGTATGATCAGTTGAGCTGTAGCAGATATATTCCTCAACCACATCAGCTATTTAGTTATGTCTGGTTTATGCGTTAAAATACCCACGAAATTCAATTTCAGACGATACAGTTCTTTCAGGGACACCCTGTATACCTCATAATCAGGCATTCTAGAGATAAATGACCATTGACTTTTTTTACTCCTTGTGACTATAAAGGAAGAAGACTAAAAGGATTTCACCGAGTAAAATATAAAACCCATTGACAATTAACCACTAGTTTGAATGATCTTTCTTTCAAACTTGGATTTGGAATGAAGTTAATTGACGCATGCGTTATGAAATCGCTCATTTCCAATCATCGCCGATTCCAGTAAAATTAGCGTAGGCCTATGCATAATAGGATGGGCTGAAAACTGTTTTTTTTAAAATTCTGATGCCCATTTCTCGACTTATGGCCAAATTTATTCACCCGAGAATTTTTTATGGGACACCCTGTATGTTCAAATGAGCCTCGGAAAGTAGTGTAACAAATCCGCGGGAACAAAACCTTCGTTATAAACATAGCGGATGAGAAAATATTTTTCCGATGTGTAATGGCTAGGTATGCTTTTTCAAGTGACTGAGAGATAAAATCACCATGCTATTGTCAAAACACTTCGTAGATGATAGATCTACAGGAAGTATTCTAGCCTTAGCAACGGTCCTGGTTAAATTAAGTGCAAGTCAAAATAAGGGCAAGTCAAAATCTTAACCGCGTTATAACTTTAAAACTATAGGCTACTTGTAATTAATAATGTATCTAATTAGGTCTAAATGTGTGTTTCTATTAGGACCATTTACCGGTAAAGATACGGTCAAGGGTTTAATTCTGTAATTAAACACATTCTTCAATATCGCTTCTTTGTATTGCGGCTGAAAATCAGTGAGAATATCCCGCGTGGTACAGGGTGTCCCTCAGTGGCGGCGCCAGGAAATTTTTTTCGGGGGGGCATTAGGGGGGCAAAGTGAATTTCAGGGGGGCAAAATCAACCAAGTTTGCGCAAAATTACCGTAAAAAGTGGAAATTTTCGTAATTTTGGGTTTTTTTCGGGGGGGGGGGGAGAGTTCTGAGTTCTCCCCAAGAGTCCCCCATGCCCCCCGTGGCGCCGCCACTGGTGTCCCTGAAAGTTGTATCGTCGGAAACTTAATTTTGAACTAAACACTTGAAATAGCTGATGTGGTTGAGGAATTAATCAGCTATCACATACTGTTTTTAAAAATTTTGACAATTGACCACACCGTTTTTGTGCATTTTCAAACCTTTCCACGGATTCAAATATTCAAATCGATGATCTTGTTGTGATATACGCGTCTATTGTCATTGAGATATTTGAATTCCTGGAACAGATTGAAAATTATACAGTTTTGTAAAATTCTTTTATTTCAAAAAGTTTCCGGGGATACAGTTCTCAGTTATCATTGGTTATAGGGACACCATGTACATGTATAGGCCCCTACGTCAAAACAAAACAATAGGGAAAATGCCACCTGTCTCAATGAGAGAATGTTTTTATGAATTTCCTATTGTGGCCTACAGATTTATTACGTCAGTCCGATGACCGAGAGAAGCTAATAGAATTCGTGGTATCCAGACGGAATAAAACGTGTTTGAATGCCTGTGTGGTTTTACATGTTGGGAATCATGTTTTCCAGCTATGTTTTTAACGATAACGTTGACTAAACAATGGTTAACTACGCGGGAACTTAGAATCATGATCATGCTATAACTATAGTCAGTCAAAATTTATTTGTGATAATTGAAATTTAATATGGGTAAGAAATCGGGCGTATATCAAGCGCCTCGGGGCCCCGGGTCAAGGAGCAGTGCGGGGCCCTTCTAACATCTCCTTTATCAGCCCATAATTTCATTTTCGCTTTTGATCGGGGCCCCTGAATCCTCAGGGCCCCTGGACTACATCCACCCTGTCTATCCGCTTACTATACGGCCCTGTCAGAAATTAAAGTGCATTGAAAATGAACGAGTATACTTGAATCTAAATGGTGAAAAAGATTCAACACTAAGACTTGGAAAATTGGGCCATTTTGGGTGATGATGTAGTCTTTGGGTGACAGATTTTAAAAACACGATAGGACGCGCGCGGGCGGCCGTAATTTCTTTTTGCACTGAACCATAATGGGCCGTAATACCCAATAGGATTAGGGGTTAAGTTTATAGCGTTTTGTGCCCGGGGTTTTGTGGCCCATGATTTTATAAGGTTTCGCCTCCCGAGCATGGATGTTTTAGTAGGCCTGGGTAGGAAACAGTACACATGCGCGCCCGTACGCAGGGGGTGCGGCAAATTTGCAAAAGTATAAAAACAAATACAAAAAATCAGGGTTTTATGCTTTTGTTGTTAAAAAAAAAGGTCCAAATTATGTGAAGGCGCACCTTCGCAAAATCACCCCGGAAAAAGGTCCACTTTTTCACACTTACCACCCCCCCGAGTGCTTGCAAAACCTCAGTTTCGGCGGTCAGCTCTCTCACGACCCATTTTTCTTTGACTTGAAGCACGACAGGTCTGAAGTGTTGGACGCACCTCGTCTGGTGTGTATCATTTCTGGCGTGTTTTCCGGCAAGGGAAAATTCAATTTATACAACAAACTTTACACTTATTCGGCACTTTGACTTGTTTTCATTATTACCGGATCTTCAGGAAGTAATCAACTTAATCCCGAACTCAAATTATGTAGTATGTAATTCTATATTATAATAAAGTGACAGGTGATACAAAGCAATTATAATAAAGAATCAAGACCAATCTATTTTTGCTTCATCATTGTGTCTGGAATCATTATCATCAAAATTTGTTCTTAGTGAGATATCACGGTGATTTTTTTATCACTGCCGATAAAAAATAACGACGATTCATCAGTTCCTTGAACAAAAACAGCCATGAATTTGACGCAAAAATTATACACAAAAAGTATCAATATGGACGCACCATGCCATTTGATTTGCCGGGTGGGGAATAGAAGTTGGGAGCCGGGGCGAGGCAAGGAAGATATTGACATGGTTTATTTGTGTTAAAATAGTCAAGAACTGCCTCTTTAATGCGTAACGATACTCTTTGTGCGCAGTTTAGAGTGAAACGATAAGCTCTTCGTTAAGAAATTTTGATATTTATTTATAGTATTAGGCCTATATTCGTATATATTTCCACTCCACTGCACTATCTTTCTCAGTCTCTCTCTTCGCCTCACCCGGCTCCGGGCTCTCCTTTCGATCTCCTCTCCTCTCCTCGCCCCCTCTCAGCTCCTCTCCCTCTCCTCTCCTCTCCTCTCCTCTCCTCTCCTCTCCGGTCTCTCATCATCATCACCAGTCTCTTTCAGTCTCCACTTTCTCTCATCCCATTCCGCCTTCCTATCATCTCGTCCCAGTCCTCTCCTCTGCGTCTTCCTTTCACCAGTTCACCTCTCCGGCTCCCCTCACTTCCTCCCAAATTGCGATGTGATGATCATGAGCGGGGTGAGGTTAGATGGACAAAGTCATATGAGAGAGAGAGAGAGGGTTAATATTCGAATGGGTGGTCCATGATCCCCACTCCGCGCCATGTTACGAGGCAATCATGTCAGCTTTACATTATTGCAAATTTTCACGCGCTTCACACGAATTTGTTATTCCACTAGTCATGCTAGTTTAAACCAACTTAGCTTCAACAACTTTGTAAGGCGCATTTGTCCCAGAAAAGTTATTCTGGGGCGAGGTTCATTCATTCTGCTTCACGGAGTTTAGACCAACCACCATCCCCTAAATACCAAAAAGAAATCCACGGCACTGCAAAGTCTTAGGAGATAAATGCGAACGGGGAACTGGGTTCATTTAGGGTTAGGGTTATTATAGGTCAAACACTATACTCTGTTATACTGTGATCATGGTGATGGTGTTTTTGGACCATGCAGTCGCGGTTTTCAGTGCGCATGCCATCTGATTTGAGTGGGAGAACCCACAGATCAAATTAAACCATAATAATACTAATAATAAAAAACACAGGCTTATAGGAAGAAAACGGGTTTCCTTCCAACTTGAAGAGTTCAAATAGTCAGCGGGCGTAGTATAAAAACCTCAATATGTGAGTAGGTTTGGGAAGCGTCTGACAGATCTAGCAGCACCGGATTAACTAGTAGCGGCAAAGGAAACAGATAAACGGCATTGAGTTGTAAGGATACCATTGGTGACTGAAAGAGTGCAAGCGGAGGGACTGACTAACCGAGATTTGTCCAGCCGGCGGTAAGTTCAATCTTGATCTCGTCGGGTAAACAAACCGATGATGAGATTATAGCACTCGAGGGAAAGTAGAAATAATATCTTTGTTCCGAATTGATTACATATGCAGAATATGGATGAATTTGCCGAAATATAAACTATGTCTTTATATAGAAATTGAGAGATCTTTCACATTTGACCTCAAGCATTTAATATTGATAACAGGCTTGCTGAGTTGACCAAAAAGGTTTATCTTGAAATGAGCAGTTTGTCAGTTCTGTTATTTGTTTAACATGTTTAATGTGTTTCTTTACATAGATAGTAGGCCTAGTACTGATGCATATGCTGCAGAATCATCTGAGCTTCTGATATCGACAGAATCGTCTTACGGATTTACTTTGGAATTACTGATTGCGATGTCGTCGTTATTGCAGATGGTCGTCAAAACTTTCATTTTAGCAGTTCTTTCCGGACCATTTTTACCCATTAAAGGTAAGTGTTTAGTGTGTGTAGGCCTAGGTCTAATTTGAATCGGAGTAACTGTATATGGGTGTAGATTGATCATATCATGATAATCCAACAATATTTTTCTTTAGAAAGCTTAGCTATGTGGTATGACTTTTCTAAGGTCGTGTGTCTTGAGCTCGCCACCAAAAAAAGGTGGCGGCGTTACATTTTGCCAAAGTCGACTCAAAACAAATGATAATATCTCTGTCAAGCAAGAAGTTATTGTCATGCTTGTGGTCTCATTTTATTGCTAAATAAAATGCACTTTCAACCCTGTAAAAAGAAATACTTGAACCTTTTTAATACTGACACTGTGCTTCATAGAATTCAGAATGGGCAGGGTGGCGGTGGTGGGGGATGTGGTGGTGGGGGATGTGGTACACACAAACTCTATGGGATTAGTATTTTTAGTGCGTAATATGCTTCTGTAAAGGCTGTAAATTGGATTTGGACTCTATTTAGCATCTAAAAGACTAATGGCCCTACAGCTAAACAATTCTGCTAATAGTTTTTAATCATTTATGATTGGTTTAGTCTAGAAAATACAAACTTTTCCATACAAAACTACCCGTTGTCATATTAAACACTGTAGTAAGTAATGCAGATGTCTTCAAAATCTAAAAGTTACAGTAAAATTTTAATTTCTTATCCTATCATAGTCAAAGTGTAGATTTTCTGAAGGGAAATTTGACGAAGAATCTAAATATGGACATATTTTTTCTGTATGGGTTAGGGGGAAAATGTTTAGGTTCAAAATATGTCGAATTGTAAAATAGTCTAACATACTTTGGGACACCCTATATTCCGAGATTACCAAACAGCTGTGATTTTGGTTTCTTCCAAAGTCAGTTGGCTCTCTATATCCTCTAACCAAATGAATGTTGTTTACTTCCAGTTTATTACTGTAAGTTGGTAATAAGCAATGCATTGAGTGGCCCATTTTTTATCAAAATCTTTTTATTCCACCCTGTATAACTTGCAGGTCACCCTGTATAATGAGTTGAAATGTATATATGTGAATTGCTTTAGCCTTCAGCTTTCCAAAAATGTATACTTTTGTTAGTTTAGGGTTGATGATTGTGGAGATAATTTAATTAGAAACCCGGTTGGTGTAAAAATTCATAATATTTGTCATGTAACGCTAAGGGTGGCGAGTTCAGGACACACGGCCCTAATAGTAATTCATGCTGAATATCCATGAATGGATTCATCACAAAAGGTAAAAAAATGGAAGGTAAAACCAGGAGGTAAACTTAATTTTAACTCAGGCTCACGAGTGACATCCCTCTATCTCTAAGGACCGCTATCTCTAAGGTTCGCTATCTCTAAGGTTCGCTATCACTAGTTGAAGATGAGAATCCCGCTATCTCTAATAGAGAAAAAGGTTTGCTAGGCCTATACCTAAAAAAAAAGGTCCGCTACTTGTATGGTTCGATATCACTCATTTTAAATAACGCTCGCTATCACTTATTTTAAATAAGATTCGGCTATCACTAATTTTGAATAAGGCCCGCTATCACTAATTTATTGAAGGTCCGCTAACTCTAAGGATCGCTATCACTAATTGCAATTAAGGTTCGCTATACCTAAGGTTCATTATCACTAATTTTAATTAAGGTTCGCTATCACTAATTAATTAAGGTTCGCTATCTCTCAAGGTTCGCTATCACTAATTTTGATTAAGGTTCGCTATACCTGAGGTTCGTTGCACTAATTTAAAATAAGGCCCACTATCTCTATTTTTAGATAAGGTCCACTATCTCTAATTTCAAATAAGGTTCATTTTAAATAAGCCTTAAAATAGAGATAGCGAGCCTTATTTAAAATTAGAGTTAGTGGGCCTTACTTAAAATTAGAGATAGCAAACCTTATTTAAAACTAGTGATAGCGAACCTTGGAGATAACGGCCTTATTTCAAATTAAAGATGACGAATCTTAGAGATACCGAGCTTGTTAAAATTAGAAATAGCGTGCCTTATTTAAAATTAGTGGTAGCGAACCTTAGATATAGCGACCCTTCAATAAAAAAAGTGATAGCGGGCCTTATTTAAAATTAGTTATAGCGAACCTTATTGAAATTAGTGATATCGAACCTTAGAAATACCGAACCTTATTCTAAATTAGTGATATCGGTCCTTGATGGTGGACCTTTTTTCTAATTAGTGATAGCGAACCTTAGAGATACCGAACCTTTGAGACGGTGCCTTAGTGACAGCGAATTGACAACTTTAAAGGCTCAAAAGCCGTAACACATAGATTATAGGTTTCAGTTAGCACCAGAAAGACGTAACCCAGTACTTAAAGGAACTGTAAAGAATATCTTAAATTCCACCATTCTTTATAATAATTGACATTTGTTATTAATGAGTGATAGGACCAAATGTGAGTTAAATCAGACACTATACGTTGTATAGATAGGTGTAGTTCGCAAAAATATTAAAACTTGTTTTTATCTAAATGACATTTTTTTAAATTAAGGCTTTCTGGTTCTCAACCCTCGATTTTCACCTTGATATATAACTACATAACCTCACGATGGACCAACCAAACGACCGACCGGTGATGAGCTAGGTTGATTCTGGGTGTGTTAGGCGGGTATCTGCCTCTCGGCAAGGGTGGGAAGTTATTGCAGTGTTTCCCTTCATCGTTCAATCGCACCGCAGTGATTTAAAAGTTGTGAAAGAAGTTTTTCCAGACTTTGAAAGGAACTTGTAATTTGACATTGTTTGATTTTACGTGAAGCAATCAAGTCTGTTATACAGGTGCATCTTATACGTTGCATGGGAAGTTTCAAAAACGGAAAAAGAATTAAAAACATAATCTAAATAGGATAGTGGATTTACAGTCTTGTAGACCGATTGCAATAATTCATTTGATAAATTCCGTATGTCCAGACCAAAGTCTGTATGAAACACATAGCCTATACTGTTCATGCACCTGCAGTGATGAAAGATGTAAATTGTAGCTTAATGCTCGGATTAATTCATATATTTTACTTTAAATAAAGTAGAAATCTTTTAATATAAGACATGTGCAAAATAAGGATAGGCTATACCGATTATCGTCTTTTCTTCTTTATTTATTTCTCTTTCTCACACCCTCTCTCCCCCTCTGTCTCACCCCTCCTCTCCTTCATTCTCTTTTTCTTTCTTTCTTTCTTTCTTTCTTTCTTTCTTTCTTTCTTTCTTTCTTTCTTTCTTTCTTTCTTTCTTTCTTTCTTTCTTTCTTTCTTACTTATACTTTCTTTCTTTCTTTCTTTCTTTCTTTCTTTCTTTCTTTCTTTCTTTCTTTCTTTCTTTCTTTCTTTCTTTCTTTCTTTCTTTCTTTCTTTCTTTCTTTCTTAATTCCTTCCTTCCCTCCTTCCTTCCTTTCTTTCCTTCCCTCCTTCCTTGAGTCCTTCCCTCCTTCCCCTTTAATATATTCAAATTAACATCCAGCTGCATTGACGAAGTGATCGTACATATATACCTCGCGAACATCCTGGTACCGGAAAGCCAACATTTTTGTTGACTGCGGAACCTCCGTACCGACCGGGAAATATGATGAACCGGGATAAAATAGAGCTAAAATAGCACCTCGTGTGTATACTCATTTGCTTTGTGCTGTTTCAATTTGTTTGGACGAAGCAAGGAAAGTTACGGCAATTTATTCAAAACGCTACTAAGCGGTTATCTACATTTATAGGCCTACTTAACATGACTAATTTGGATTTTAAAATAAAATTTGATCTGCGGCCTTTGATCCAAGTGACGTTGCCGTAATTTGCCTTGTCACTATTTACCTGGGTAATCTGCAACTAATCCTCACCAATCCACTCTTTCATCGTATAACTATATGCACTTCCTATCTTAAGTCATGTGTGGAAAATTTATGGATTCAGATTTTTATGTACAACTTTTTTAATTGTATATTATAACCAATGAAGTTTTGTTGTGTGTCTTTATAATTTTTATAAAAACTCACCTAAAACATGTAAAATGAGCTATAATTTCAGCTCATGCGCCTATTTATATAATATAGTGATTCAATTGAGGAGGATTTCATCAAATTTGGTTAATGTCAATGTTAAACGAATATAATTATGATCTCTACATAGTTAAACATTCGCAGTGGCGTAGATTTCTTTTTGACATTGGGGGGATGGAGTTGGAAAAAATTCTTGAAGTATAGTCAATCCAGCACCATTTTGCGACAGAATAAGTTTATGGTACAAATGCGCAAGAAGCGCACGAAAATTTTTGCTATTTTGTAGCTAAACTGATGAAATATGGTGTAAAAGTAGACTAAATGCGCGCGAAAATTTGCAAAAATTTGCTAAAATGGGGGATGATTGTATGGACTATCCCCCTGGCAAAATATTGGGTGGAGGTGGGTTATCCCCCATCCCCCCGGGATCTACGCCTATGAATATTCGGTGGATTCCAATATAAGGAGGTCGGGTGGACATCGACAGCAGGTTCAGTTGTCTCCGTTTCAGGTTCATCCGGAGACGCGGTTTAGTCAGGCGTTCCCAGATAAGCAGTTATCAAGATTTGAGGGTAGAGATTTATAGCCTTAGATCAGAAAAGCAAAGTTATTAACCGGAATCCGATCAAACCCGTCATCAAATAATAGACATAAGCTTATATAGCTTATTGTTTGCTTTCTTTTCTTTTTCTTTTCTTTTTTTTTTCCCTTTTTTTTGTGAGGGGTGTTTTTTTTTGTTTTTGTTTTTGTTTTTTGTCTTTTGTTTTTGTGTATTGTTTTCATTCGCATCGCATCTCTACCCGTATGTTTCGAGATAACCTTTGTAATAAAGTGCCTTAATAGTGTCCCCAACTCCAATACTCTTAATTCAACAAGATCTGCCGATTCTAACCCTAAGGCGACGGGCTCGACCGACCCCCCCCAGATTTTGAACAAACTGGGAAAAAATCCTGTATAAATGAATGCCGACCCTATTAGAGAATGAATTTGGAAAAAACCTTCTGATAATTACAAACACTCGTTGAGCAGCAAGACATTCCCTCTAAGCTTTTGATCCGATAAGCTGATTATATATTTGTTTTCATGAATTGGAAGACATTCTTTGATTCTATTACTGAGCTCAATCATCTGAAATTACTGGAGCGTGAGCCATCCAGGCTGGTGGCTCAGCATAGTATTGTATTAACAGAAGGTTTTCTCCAAATTCATTTCCAAATGCAAATTTCGAAAATTTCAGAAACAACTTTTTTGTATTTTCCCAAATGTTTGGGTCATTTCTAAAAATAAAAAAAAAGCCCGGCCGACCGACCCTACTTGAAAGGTCCGTCCGCCCGTAGAACAGGTGTGTTTTTTTCGTCGCCTAACGGAATATTGAACTTTTAATGTTTGTGCTATGTTACTGAAAGGGTTTACCCTCGGACACGGTGTGCTTATTCAGGATATGGATCCACCTATTTCCTCCTGTAACATTCATTATTCTAAACCAAAATAGGAACAGAAAGAAAATTAATTACTCCCTGGAGAGATTTCTCACATATCCCTTCAGAAATTCAATTAACTTTAAAAAAGAAATGTAAATGATATGTAGTTTGTATACATAAAACGTGCCATCGCCTCGTTGTATTATCGTAAACCATCTTGAATTTCCTACTGCTGCTAAACATGCTAAATACAGGAAAAGGGTTAATAAAACAGATGCAACATTAATAGTGTTCATTGAACTTCATTCCAATATCCCCCCGTATCCCATTTCTCCTAAATACTCCTCCCACTTTTAAGTCAATTATATTAATTTTCAAAATGTCTTAATTATTTTCCATGATTACATACATGGCCAAGTTTTTAAAATGCATCATGACTTCCATTCGCTTATGATAATGATATTGAATCACTCTGGCTGTGCTCCAAAAGTGTGGAGACGTTAAGAAGCTTCTGAACATACTAGCCTGTTATTTTAAGATGGATTTCATTATTTTTTTACTCAAGTCCAACAACACGATAGCCCTTAAACTATTTTGCAAAACTTATCCAAGAACACCAATTTTTGTATCTCATTTCCAACAAAGCTTTAATGTTGGGTATATCTATTTTGCCAGCTAAACTCATTCAAGAAATTCAATTCTGCACTCAATTCCAAAAACGAACTTTTTGAGGAAAACTGAATGACAGAGTCATTTAAAGTTGGAGCATCGACCTTTGCTGTTTAATTCAATTTATAAATTATAACGAAGGAAATAACTTACGTTTTACTGAAGAATTAATTAAAATAGATCATGGCTCGTATATGGGTCATCAGATTTGCTATAAAGGATGCATATAGCAGGGGATGTGAAATGGGGTGAAGTGCGTATGACACCTTCGATGAATCATAGATGATTGTATCGGGAAGGGCAACATTAATATCACCGCAATGTAAATGAATGAAACGTGTATAGAATATGTATACATCAATCAACGATTCAATATTAACTTGCATACATACATGTATATAATATAAATATATATAAGGCTTTTTTTATTATTATTATTATTATTATTATTATTAGGTTTTGTTTTGTTATGTATGTATGCATGCCTAACAACATAGTAGGCCTAAGCACATTATGCCATGTATATCTTTTTAATGAATTTGGAGTTGTTGTGTTTCCTGCAAAATATTGTTTAATTAAATCAAATCCTGGAACTACAATTTTGTAGTTCACTTTGTTACGTTGCGCCCGAAAACATCAGACTTCATCAGGCATCTGATTGATAATGGTGTGACGTCATCAATCAGATGCCTGATGAAGTGTGATGGTTTGGACGCATCGTAGCAATCAGATGCCTAATGAAGTCCGATGATTTCGGACGCAACGATAACGATGCCTTACGATCCAGGCCTGATGAAGTCCGATGGTTTCGGGGACGCAACGTGGCAAAGCGAGTTGCAACATTTAGTTCCAGTATTAGATCTAATTTTTTTAATGCTTTATTTTTTATCGCATTTTAAAAACTACTGGGTGAATAATTTATTAGAATGCTTTAGCATAACTTTGTAATGTTTGACACGTTCCCCAACTTATACAAGTCTTGTAATCACCCAAATGTATATTTGTATAGGACAACAGAGCAATTTTGAATCAGGCCTAGTCAGCGATTTGCTCATTCGGAAAATTGTATTAAAAAAAATCATCATTTTTTTTTACCTTTGATGTGCCCACATATTCTGCTAGTGGTTAAGCCAAAGGCCATGTATTGAAGACAACATAATTATGTAAATTTACATAAATTATAATATCTCTATACTTAGCCTATTAAGTAGAGAAATTAGTTGCATGTCGTTGAATTTTTAACAAACTTTTCATTTCGAAAGTATATACCTAATGACAATTTTCATGACTTACCATTCACTTTTAAACAATTTGTACACCATTTTAAGTTGTTTATACTTTGTTGCCCCGGTAATTTATAGGCCTAGCTATAGTCGAATCTCACGAGCCAAGTCATGGTCAGGACTCAGGATTTGGTCGGCCATGACTGGGTCCCCGCTGCACCAAACAGGTGGCATTTCGAGATATGGTGGGGAAAATAATTTTAATACATTCTTAACTTCTTTCTCTTTCATTTGAAACCACTTGGGGGTTCATACCTTCTTGGCATTTCGACATACGAAAAGGATCCAAAATATGAATATTGACCCAGGTCCTATGAGAAAAAAATATTTGTATTATATTCTTTCATTTGACACCACTCGGGGGGGGGGTCCATACCCTCTTGGCATTTTGAGATATGAAAAGGACCCATATGAATATTGACCCGGGTCTTATGAATGCCACTCCCGGGTGGGTAATTTTTGTTATTATATTCTTTACTTTTCTCTTTAATTTGACACTACATGTACTCGTGGCATTACCTTCGTGGCAGTCGAGATATGTCCATTTCAGACCAAAAGGTTATTCGGTCTGTAAGCAAGTTACACTAATATAGGCTGATACCATTTCATGGTTCAGCAAAACTCGAAATGTAAGACTGAGTTTATAAACATGATGATTTGTTTATTGGCCTTCAATGTGTTGTCTCAAACACCCGGTGCATACAAGCAATGATTAAGTGTTATGCTGTCAAATCGACATGATCTGGGTTTTGGATCCGAGATATCCTGCAGTGAATCAAATCTGTAAGTTTTTGGATTTAGTTTAGGCGAAACTAGACTTTCGCAGAGCCGGGGGCCCCGTCGAAAAACAGACTGATTGCATGTACAAAAACTCATTTAGGAGTACTGGGCGAGGGAATGGTTGCAATCGGAGTGGATTCAAACTTAATTGAGTCTAAACAGGATTGCATAACAAATAATCCATAGTTACCATGGTGACAAGTAGGCTATGTCATAATGAACCTTGTTTTAGCTGGTACGGAAACACAGAACTAAAATAACCTAATATCAAAATGATGGAAAACAGGCAGATCAGGTCAATTATTTGATCGATTATGTTTTATTTCAGGTTCTATACAATCACTTGAACTTCAGCTCCACAACCCAGACGTACCACTTATTTCCGGAAGGTCCAACAAAATCAACTTTACAGCGACTATTCATCATAGTGGGAGCACCCCCGGTTGTGATCCATGGGAATTATACATGTGGATAAGCCCTACTGACAGAAAAATTGAGGGAAATTCAATTAATCCGAAGCAGGTTATTAATGGGAAGCAACAATATCTTCAACTTCAAGAAGGGAAACCTGCGATCTTTGAACATCTAACGTATGGTGTTAACTTAAAACATAATATTACTTGTGATGAGGCAAAGTTTTTATGCGGTCGCTTCCTAGGACTTGGAAGTAATGCTAGATGTTCGTCAGCTGTTGATTCATGCATTTTAATAACATGTAAAGGTAAGCCAAATGTTAGTGTCCTTATCCAAAGCTGTATATGTCTAGTCGTCATGGTCACTGCAAAGTAACGCCGTGGCTGAAATCTATAGGGTTCACCGTTCATGCATTCATGCAATGTGTCATCATAGACTCTGAATTCAGAGTCTATGGTGTCATTTTGGTTCATATCGTGGTGACACTGTGGGCGATGCGACTTTCACTACTGGAGTAGCGATCTTGTAGTGTCAACAACACACAACCCCCAAAGTTATTCGTCGACTTTTCCGACTTTTTTCCTTAGACTTTTTGGCGACTTTGGAAATGAGATTCAATAAGCCAAATCGGCATTGAAATTTGCGATGCATTGTGGGAGTTTTGCAGTTTTAATAAAGGAAGGGGAAAATAGAATGATAGAAACTAGTACATGCATCAATTATTATATGCGATGGTCTATGATGATAGTAATTGATTGAATGGATGATTGATTGATTGATTGTATGATCAAACGAGCGATGTTATGATTTATTATATGATTCAGTATACAACATGTCAAAATGTTTGCAAGATGTGAGTATAATCATGATAAATTATTATCACCGGGTAACGAATAGGCCTACTGGCAAAATATAGGTCTTGTATTCACCTTTAGGCCCCAAAAAATTGTTGTGTTGCCCTCAACCGCCCGACCCTAAATCCTGGAAAATCAGGGTCGCATTTTTTTTTTGAATGATGATTTTTACAGATTTGTTCAAAAAATCTTTTTTTTTTTCACTTTAAATTAATATTTTATTGAGAGACTAGTCTTTAATTGATGTCTAACAGGTATCCAGAAGTCAAAATTGACAAATGTCCCCTGATTGAAGAAGCATAATTTAATATTTGAAGGGATTTTTAAAACTGAAGGTTAAAAAAAAAAAAAAAACTAAATCCGACCGTCCTACCCAACTTTCCCATTTTCCCACTTGAGGGCAACACAACAATATTTTTTTTGGCCTTATATTATAGAATACTGTGGTGTAAAATTCAATTAGGTAGGCCAATAGACTATTTAATGCTTAATAATAAGAATCACTGACTAATTAATGCTTAATAATAAGAATCACTGACTGACCACTTTAACCGACCGATTAAGTTGAATTTTGATTACTTACTTGGTCAATCAATCAATTTCTGATTGGCTAATGAGTATTAATATACTGAACCCATACTGAACCCTCTTGTTTTAGCTGTTCTGGAGATCAGGGGCATAGAGGTAGTCGCAAACACCCAAGACGTTGATGATAATTACCTGTTGCACCTTAATATCACCATTGACTACAACCAGGACTCTGCTGTAGACATATCATCCAGTGAAGGCCTGTGGGAGGTGGTGGTCTGGTTGAGTTCCTACAGCAATGGATCTCGACCAAGATGGAGTGTTAAAAAACATACGTTGACGACCAATCAGAGCAGTCAGGGTTTCATTGCAGGTCAACAATTTGGCTTCAATGACATCATATATAGACCAGAACAACAGGAACTGGAGGTAAACCTATTATGTTAGTCACATTATAGTATGTGGGAGGGAAATGCTGTGTGTATTCTTTCCTGCTTTGATAATAATAGGTCTAGGTATATAAAATCATACTTGGCTATGATTCTATTTCCTTGAACTTGCATGGTCATTGGGTTTGTGGCTCTGATTTGTTTTTATTATAAACCTTTGCTACACCTAGCGGTCATAACTTTTGCATTGCAATACAGACAAGCAGTTCAACAATTATATCAAAAGAAATAAATGCTTGATTGCAACCACTAATTATGGGATATGTTATAGGAAGCCTTCAAAATGATTTTGAACTGTTCAAAATAATGCTATCTAAATCAATTTGAATCGCTCTTGATGAATCCTTGAAATGAAAAATTCCGGGGGACAAATTTTGATAAATACCCAGCCCACAAACAGAATAGTTAATATGGGAGCAGAAATAGCCAAAATTATATGCATGTGGGATATTTTGATAAATTATCTGATCCACAATAGGCTAAGTCAACCATCATGAAAAGTGGCATAGATTTCTTTTTTGACATGGGGGGTGGGATGGGGTGGGAACATTTTTTGAAGCATAGTGATTCGCCTTCTGGTGACAGAATAAGTTAATGGTACAAATGCGCGCGAAACACAGGAAAATTTTTGCCATGTTGAATCTAAACTGGTGAGATATGGTGCAAAAGTGGAATAAATTTGTGTGAAGCGTGAAAAAAAATGGCACTTTGTGGGCTAAAATGGCCAAATATGAGGTTAATTTGGTCAGAACCCCACACACAGGCGTCAACATTGGGGTGGGGGTGATTGTATGGCAAAATATTGGGGGAACTTCCCCCCATTCCCCGCATCTATGCCTATAATCATGAGCAGGTAACATTGGGCCGTCCAGCTGAAACTCATGGAAGGAAAATATGACCTTAACCTCCTACACAGGGGATGTAAATGGAGTCACCCATTCAGATAAACCTGTTTGAAATTCACACTCCCTGTGTAGAAGATTAAAGACAATGCATCTCTAATAGTACATGCAGGAAGGATATTTCAATTGTAAACATAATTATTGTTCATGTTGTTTTTGTTTTTCCCTCCTTATTTGTACTTGAATTTCAAATGGAAAATGTTGACTTTGGCTTGAGTGGATCAAAATTTATTTTGTCACATATAGGCCTATTGCTGAAATTAGTATTTTATAATGCCCTATTTCTTATCTAATTTTAATTATAAACTTTAAAAAATCATACTTTTTATATAGGGTATTAGCAATGATGAAGCTAACTTCGTATGTGCAAGATTCCGATCAAGCAAAGTACAACTTGAGAGTCGACATGGCATAATGCGTTCAAGATGTACACAGTTACCACAACGATTTCTGCCCCCATCATCTACAACATCATCATCTACAACATCATCATCTGCAACATCATCCTCTACAACATCATTATCTACTCCTCAAACTTTAGATGTAATGACTGCAACTACAGGTGTGCCGAAGTCTGGGACAGACCCTGCATATGAAATTATTACAGGTAATGCTATATTGATAATCACTACGGAGGGGATTCTGAGTGCCGAAAGCATGATCTCCCCACTCTGAACCCAAATTGGATTCTTTTGGCTTTAAATCTCTAAAGCTGACAGGAAAAGAATTGCAGCATCTGAACACATTTTTTGTTTAAAAAAAAAGAAAAAGAAAAGCGCAGTGATTTATATTGTGCTACGCACAGGCACAACGCCTAGACGTTGATCCACAAGGCTCAGCACACTTTATAGGTTGTCACTGACCACTACGGCCCCACATCATTCCATAAACCATTAAACAACAAAATTAAATTGTAGTCACAACTTTTACTATGTAAAGGATTCAAGCTTATCAAAGCCAAATGAATAAGGTAAATATAGTTTCAACTTATACAAAGTATATAATTTATATATTTTTTTCCAACAGTGCAAAATATGAGTTTCCAATTTGTTTTCAGCCTTCCATGAATTTATACAAAAAAAAACCACAAAAAACAAACTGTGTTAACTTACTGATATAAAGGATTAAAAGGACAAAGGCCTTTGCCTGGCCATAGGAACCTGTTAATCACGATCATTGATTTCCATTGCAAAATAACAAGTACTCTTTACATTTTAGATGTTAAGTACTATTTCTTGATTCTTATGTCAAGACAAACAATCCTGGCCTGAGTTAATATGCAATCATGGTTACTGAGATGGCACTCTCACTTGTGATCTTCCATGGACTACCATTTACATAAATATTCTACTTTCGTGCAATATTGTTATAGATTCTAGTACTACTGATGCCAATTCACCATCAAACCCAGATGAATCACTATCATCAGCAACAGCAGCAACAGCTACAGCAGAAGTTACAGCAGTAGCAGAAGAAGTAACAACAGACTCAGAAGATAAGTCAATTGGAACACATTTAACTTCAAGTCTGGAATCCTTAGCTGAGGTATATATCTTCACACAAACAAATTTGGGTTGATCCTTCATGTACTTGTTTCATGTAATCTATTCCTAATCCTAACCCTAACCCTAATTTCTTGTAAAATTACATGAAGGAATAACTCAAATTTACTTTTAAAATGTCAAATACAGGGTAAATCCTACAAACATTAAAAGTTGGGATTTCTGGTCACTAGTCAATATGACCATAAAGACACCTAGCATTTACATTCACTATTATTTTTTTAACACACACATTCTTCATAATCATGTCACTTTGATCAAAATAGCTCATGCATAGGCATGAAACATCAGAAATAACTCCTTATAATTATGTTAGTTATCAAGCATGGTTTCTGATTTAACACCAGTGCTTATGCACATCATGTGAACTTATCCTTTAATTATGTTTGGCATAATTATGTATGTTTGTTCCAAAAATGCCAACTTTTTTGAATTTTTTGGTATTATTATGGCAAATCAATAAATGGCCATTTAATTGTTTTATATTCTATTGTCTTTTATTTTGTTTTTTGAAATTGCTATTTATCATAATTATGTCTATTATGAATATTACATCTTTTTCGGTTAGATTGATGTCAATGATGTCAACGTAGAAGCTGTTGCTAAGGATCTTGTTACCTTGACAACCATTGGACTACCAAACATTACAACCAATCAACTGCAAGCAGTATCAATAACTCTTCAAAACATCGCTAAAATTCAACATGTGCCTGCTCAGGTAATTGATGACCATGAACATTCCATAATTTCACAATACATAAAAAAAATGAAAGTGGAATATTTCAAAATGATGATAAACACTGTCGAAAAAAAGATAATATTACTCAGAACAAAGAATTTGCTTATGCTATCATCAAGAACTGAGGTTGATCCCAGGCCTCTAGCTGATTCTATATTACCATATTGAATGGTGAATGGTGCTATACAAACTCTACATTTTGCTTAATGTATTCCTTGAAATCTTTTCTTGCTATAGGTGGTGGATTTATCCTTGACAGCACTTGACAATATACTGCAACTAGATCAGAGTAAACTTGATCAGGACCAACAAAACTCCCCATCAATGATGGCTAAATCTCTCCAACAAATCCTGGCCAATCTGGACCTGCAACCTGCAGGCAGGGAAAAACGTTTCACTTCTTCTAAAAAGAATGTTGGTTTAACAGCAATTGCTATGCAAGCTGATGAGGCTTTCAATGGAGTAACATTCAATGTGAAGTCTGAACCAAGAGATATGGATGATGGAACAGTCAACATAAATTGGAGACATGATGAACATATAGTTAACAATGTGAATGATACTGGGCTGACATTCCTTAATGATTTATTTACAGAAAGTAAGTACCATTTAAAATAACATACACAAGATTTGCCACTATATGAAGCCTTCACTTTTCCCATACTTCCTTTTTGCATGTACAGTTGGACCTTGTTAACACAAAATTGTAATTCATGTAGGTAATCACTACAAAGATTATGCAAAATTGTCTCAGCATTCCAAGTTTGATATAATATTGGATGGCTGAGCATGATACCATAACATATCGGATGAGTCGTAAAAATATCGGACGAGCCAACGGCGAGTTCGATATTTATATGATGAATCCGATATGTTATGGTATCATGCGAAATAAGCCATCCAATATTATCATTTATTAGGCTTTCTTAACTCCTAATAACCCTGAAAACATAATAATGAAGTTGATCGGTTATTGCGTTTAAGCTGCAGAGTGCATTAATGAAAGTTTAGGCAAAATAGGCAAATAAGCTAACATGGCACAAAACTATACAGCACATCAGACCACCATATCCATTCACCATACCAAGTTTGTAGTTGATCAGTTATTGCATTTAAGCTGCAGAGTGGATTAATGGAGATGTAGGCAAAATATGCAAATAAGGTCATTAATATTCATAAATATGCAAATAAAATGACACAATGGTTTTGTGGATGCCCGGACGGCCTACCATCGAGGCAGGCAGGCAGACAACCATCTGGATGATAACAAAGCCCCACATTTGTATGGGGCCAAAAATCCAGAACATTAGTATATTTTTGGTTTTCTTCATCAATTTTGAAGATTCCTAGCCACATCTTCTCTCAATCCAAAGTCAAGATACCATACCCCTGGGTTGATAAGCTAAACATTATTTATCTTTTCCCCTGTTTAACATTTTTATAATTATTTGTATATTTCTTAATCTCTTTTCTTTGTTGCAGCTGATATTACAGATGTAAGAGCCAACATTATAGTGTATTTAAATGACAACCTGTTTCAAGGTCCACCTGATGTTATTCCATCGGAAGCTACATCATGTCGTATCCAAAGCAATGTGATTGGAGCAGAGCTATTGGTTAATGGTAATCATGTGACACAGTTGAATCCTGGTGTGAAAATGGTTTATAACATAAAACAGGTGAGATGCCAATGGTACCATCCATGTTTAGTCCAAATACAAGCAAAACCCATAAAATTCTAAATTCATTCTAGTTCTAGTTTTGTGATGGTACAAAAATAAATCAAAGTTAAACAGCTTTAAACCTACTGTAGTGGTAAATTTTAGGTCTCTAACAAGCTGTGTAGTTTGGCATTTGAAAGTTGATGACATGCCCTGTTGTCATACCATGCCCTATTCATAACATGGAGAATTCAGATGGTGAGCTCTAAATACATTTAATTCCATTGCTTTGTTTTGTCATGAAAATCAAATTGCGATGAGAGTTCTTTAAACTTACCTTCTAACTTCTAGGGTGGGTATTCTGTAGATAAATAGAACAATTATTTTAGCCATTCATGCCTTATATGTGATCTCTTCCTACAGAGAAATGTCAGTTGGCAGCCATCATGTGTGTTCTGGGATTTCTCTAAGGGTGATTGGTCAAGCAGTGGATGTCAAGTTGTCCAGGATATCGGTGGTCAAGTTATGTGCCGTTGTAATCATCTGACTAACTTTGCTGTTCTGATGGTAAATAGACAAATGGACTATTCAAGTTAAATCCGTACACCCCCTATAAAAGATATGGCTTTAATCTTCCACACTGGCAGTGTGAATTTCAAATGGACATGTACACCTTTGTAGAGTCTACCCTCCAGTCAGCAACACTAACTTTGAAGTTCAGCGTGTGCTGTATTGGCTTAGCCTTGTTTTTTTCCCATGTACATGTATGCCCCACTTTGATCACATGCGTAAAAGTATATGCACCAAGGAACACTAAGCTAACGCAGAATACGCTAAACTTCAAAGCTAATACCACTGACTGGAGTTAGATAAATAGACCATATGAGATTAATGTTGTGTCTTCCATAGGGGGCGTATGGATTTTAAATGGAAGAGCCCTGTGATATAATGATTTCAGTTATAGTGTCAATTCATGTTTAAGCAGATATATTAGCAGTTTACCACTAATGTAAAAAGATATTGTTCCAGAAGTTCACACAAACTGGCACTATAATAATTACATGTCATTGAGAGCCCCACCACATGCCACAACAGATCATGGCGGATCTGCCGGCGAATTATACACAAAATAAAATGATTTTATTCTCTTGAAAACATCTCACGACCAAGTAAATTAATTATACTAAAGGTATTGTTTTTAGCCGCTGTCATGCATCTATCGTCTTATATAACATGGACGACATCATTATTCCAAGTAAAACAATGAGGCGAAGCCCAAAGCTGAGTTGTTTTACGCCAAAAATAATGACGTCCTGTGTTTTATGAGTCGACAGATGCAAGATAGCGGCTAAAAACAATACCTTTATTCTCATTCTTAAACACTTTAATTCAAATAAATATATTAATCATAAGTATACCAAATTTTAATCAAATTAAATCCTACATTTTACAAGGAATTACCTAGGTGCTTAGAATTTTTCAGTCCCATTGTTGCTATGCACCTCCGATTGGTTCAAATAGCGCGTACGAGTATCGTGTCGACACGCACATGCTAAAGTGTGTGATATTGTGTCAAATAACATGACTAAAAGAACCAATAAGATTGCAGGAATTAATCATAATTATAAAGAGAGGGGGTGGCCAATCTGATGTGTCCTAGCAGGACATCAGTCAATGTGAGCCATTGTGAGTCAATGCGAGGATCACAGAGGATTCAACGACATGTTGACAGCAGATAGGACAGATAGCAGATAGGCCACCCCCTCTCTATGTAAGATATTGTTATTGCGGTATTGCTGATACATGCCTTGTGTGTATTGCTTTACAGAGTCCTGAAGGTGGTTGCTATGGTGATATGTACTTCCTGGATGTTTTAAGCAAGATTGGATGTGTTGTCTCCATTGTTGCTCTCTCATTGACTTTCTTGACTTACATGATATACAAGTAAGCTTTATTGATATTATACAACTCAACACATCATAGTTAACCAATTATGTCAATTTGCAAAAGTAATGTTTTGTCTAATCACATATAACATCATCTTGTAAACTTTTGTTCCTACAAATAGCCTTCAAATCTGGTAACATACTAAGGCATGGCAAAACTATACATATATTTTTGGTATATGCAAGGTAGGGAGTGTTTCCCCCATGTATATACTTTACTCCCATTAATCCAGCCGTAATAGTACAGGGTAGTGGCACGTAGCAAGAATGCAATTAAAATGGCAAAAATAAGACCATCATATCAACCAGAATGTCTCTAAGTATGGACCTTCACTCCAAAACGGTGACAGATATATCATACTTAGAACCAGCAGCTAATAGCTGCATCTTCAGATTTAAGACCTCAATCATTGAAATCGATCAAGAAATAATTAAGACACATTGATCCAAAATCCCAAGGAAGATGCAAATTCAAAAGTTGCATATTGCTCCATTGGATGCCCTATTGATTTGTGCACAAAGCATTCTGGAATAAGATCACTAGCAGCGCCATGCTTTCCATTGATTAAAACATTAAAATGCAACTTTTGATTTTGTGCCTTCTTTGGATTTTTGATTGATTCAGGTATTGGCTGTCTGTATTCCCATTGTCAGGTGCAATCACAATACAAATTCAATTGCCACTATTGCAAATGTATGCAGTGAGCGGTCTTCACTATGATCTGTTGAAAGTAACTTTGCAGTTAGTGCAGTTCCAACAGTGCAATTTCAAAAACAATATAAAACCTTGCACACCAGAATGGAATTAGTACAGTACTGATCAAAGGTCTTCAGCTTTTTTGTTGGCCTGACACACGAGGCAAAATTGACACTCATCGGCACGCAAGGCATTTTCTTGCCACGCCAATAACCGAAACATGCGGGCTGTGTGTGTTTGCAAGGCAATGCCTCACCATCCTGCATGTTCATTCGCTGTGGCTTCTACAGTTACAACATGCGATTGGGTGCAAATGCAAGGCACTTGACACAAAGTTAACCTGTGTGTTCCACGCAAAACCGAAATTGAAGACTTCTGATCAGTACTGTGGGTTCTTGGATGTCAAGCAATTCTGATGAGCTAATTTTAATGTTATCAGATCCTGCAACATCCTGGAATTGACTGGTGTGTAAATTATGAGTATTAACATGTGTATTGCACTATCTGGATCAATCCTTGGTGTAAAGTATTCATGAGTTAGACCAGGGAACGTCTATTATTATCGGGAATTGCCTGTTACACATGATCGCACACAAGGTCGTAGGCAATTGGTCGGACCTCATCTGCTCAGAACATATTGACCCAGGTCAGCATACCGCCATATCCTTCCCGACATGCTTAGTAGCCAAGTCCGTAGAAGAGTGGATCCACACACTATGTACACAAATATACATTTGGCCACATTTTATTATACGATTAATACTGAATTTATTAAACATGGTAACAAATATTCTCTAGCAAATCGGTTATAGATGGAACGGGTCGGCATATTATGAATTCGGGGTGTTAAATGTCTTCCTGACCAGCCAGATCTGCGCATGGTAAAAGACGAGTATCAGACCGACGCAAACTGGCTTAGTCTCCACATCAGCCAGTTTGGTTCCGCCCCTCCACAGGGAGCGTAACCTGTGTAGGAGACTCAGTCGGACCTGGTCGGACCTCATCTCTCCCCATCAATTGTGTCCTATAATCCCCGACATTGCCCTTATGAAGTCACATCGCCCTGGTTAGACTAGAGTAATGATTCCAGGAATTAGGCAGCAACTCCGAGGTCGTGCATTGAATTGGTTTGAATGAGGAATACTACGGGAACCAGCGCCTTTTGTTAGAAGTCACACATGAGTGAAGTGGATAACCTCTGTTGAGGATATCTGTGCAAGAATAATTCTGTGCTCATTTACACAAAGGATAAACCCTGGATTAGTCCTCTTTATTACTAACCTGTCAACAAAAATCTACCGTTGCAATTTTATTCCATTTTGAAATGCCTGTTGATTTTCTCTTCAGGAATTTGATGGGTCGTACACCACAGCTTATACTCATCCAGTGGACCTTATCACTCATGTGCCTCTACATCATCTTCCTCTTTGGTATTGATTCATCCAATCAAGGCACTCTATGTACCATTGTAGCAGCACTGCTCCACTACTTCACCCTCACATCAGTATTTTGGATGGGTGCTGAAGCTGCAAGTCTCTTCCTTGTGTTTGTTAGGGGAGTTAGAATGATACCAAGACCACAGAAATTTTTGCCTGTTGCAGCATTAGTGGCATGGGGTATGTATCATAAAATGAAGTCATATTATGTTATCTTAAGAATGACAGAAAATTAGCACAAGGCTAGTGTTATCACTGGAATTATCGACACCTTTGCTTTTGGAAAAATTCATTAAAAAACATATGATTTTGACCCAACTATTTTGTGGGCAATATAAAAAATATTTCTTCATTTGTTCAACTTCAAAATTGTTTATCTTGTTAGAAATTTTCACCTAACAAAAATGGTTACAATTTGGATCAAAATCATGTTTTTGGTGATTTATACAAAGAGATTAGATTAAGAATAGCCCTGTAGGCCTATAATGCTACAACTATGGTACATATTCATTGTAAATCCTGCGAGGGAGCCAAAATTGTGTACCTCCAGCATCAACATTTTTCATATGTTAGCTTTATATGTTGGCACCCATTAGACCTAAAAAAATTGTTTGATTGGCGTAACCCGACCAACCCTAAAAATAGGCCCGACCCTACACTTTTTTTCTTATATTTTTGCAAAAAAATGTAAAAAAAGATTAAAAAATTGAATTTAAAAAAAAATCTAATAAATTTATGCAATTTACAGCTTAAAATGTGTGTAAAAAAATAAAAACATTGCCAACCGACCTACCCTAATTTTATTTTTATGTTATGCCAATCAAGCAAATTTTTTTTAGGCCTTATCGGCACAACACATTGTATTGGGGTGCATATTAGCAAGCACTTCCAATAAAAGTGTCATAGCATTGAGTCTGGACTCTTCAATCAAAACATTTTGATACAAAATGGCCTATTATGTAATTATATATAGGATCAAGTATTTGAATCTAACTGGTGTTTCATTAACTTTATGTGAGATGCAACTTAATGCCATCAAGTTCTTATATGCAGAGATGAAAATGATTGATGGATGAAAAGTTTTAATATCAGCAACTAATACATGAGCTGAAATGGACATAACATGACAACTCTACCCTATGTTTTCTTACAGGTTTGCCTGCTGTCTTTGTTATAATTCCATTCATAGTTGTAAAAGAAGATGAATATCGCCATAGCAATTAGTAAGTTTTCAAATCTTATTAGTGTAAACTGGTTACTTATCTTAATATTAAATGGCCAAATGTGGAAAACAAAAAGAAAACATAGAGATGTCCAATGTTAGTTTCTAATATGTTATCAAATTCATGGAAAAAAGGGCGCCAAAAATTGAAAAAGCATAACAAAATTTGAAAAAAGGTTGCTTTTGGGATGCTAGCGCCTAAAATCCTTTTTTTTTTTTTTTTTTTTTTTTTTGCTCTTCACTTTTCAAACGACCGTGAAAAAAATTGGGTCAACCTTTTCGGGCTGTTAAGGAAGGCGGCAAAATTGTTTCTTCTTCAGCCCCGGGTTGGGGCGGCCACGATGCGCCACTGAAATTTTCATCCCACCCTGTATTCCAAGATGAACACTGGACATCAGCATTCTGGTGCATAATAGGTTTGGTATATGTCAACAGAACAACAATGAATATTCTACAAGTCATTCCAGATTGTTCTGCACTATCTAAAGCTTATGAATGTTCACATCAAATAGGCTATAATGTCAGCGTTTTCACCTTTTGAGATATTGGAAGGCAAACTCTCCTTAAAATATGCATTTACAATGATATACTACATGTCTCAAGGTAGTAAAAAATCAGTATATCAGTTGAGAATTCCTTTTCTATTGTTTTTAATGGACCACATATCAAAAACAACCTCTGATGATATTACAGCCCATTTGTGGATGGTTATATGATGTTGTGAAATTGGAAGCAGTACCTCCCGGGGGGGGGGGGGCACTCCAACTTTGGAGGTGACGCGTATGTAGGGCTGTTAAGACCCCCTTTTTCAGCATCGCTGTCACCCAAAGACCCCATATTTTTTTACTTAACACATGTTCTGTTACCCAAGACCCCTTATTTTTCATTTGATCTGTCACCCAAAGACCCTTACTTGTTCAATTTTAACAGCAACTTTCATTTATCACTGATTTTGTCACTTATTTTGGTAAAACAAAGAAATTTGAAGCCATTTTGAACTAGAAATTCCATTTTCGAGGTTTCTCTTGCGCTGTTTCGGCTCTCACCCAACGATTCCATGTTAAAAAAGGTCATGTTCTCACCCAATGACCCCATATTTTTACATTTTGCTCTCACCGAATGCCAAAATCATGCTCTCACCCAATGACCCCATATTTTTTACATTTTGCTCTCACGAATGCCCCTTAGTGCGAAAGTGCCAGCCCTACACCTATATCCATTTCAAATTGAAGTGCCCCCGGGCAGTACCTACATATAGATGTATTCAGAAATAGTTCCATTAACAAAATGGTCCTATCTCATATTTTCTATAAGTCCCAAACACTCATGTTTCAAACATATTTGTATCCATTAACAGTGTTCAAAATAAGCTAACCCTCATGAATTTTCAGTGATTTTTCACAAGTCCAATCTCAAATTATAATTGTTACAATGGTCCATATTTTGTGACACTTTATGAGACTTCAGACCTGCAAATCAACAACAGGTAATTCCATGAATTCAGTGGCGGCGGAAGCATTAACATTTGGGGTGGTAGAACAAGCATATTTTTTGTTTTTGTTTTACAGGGACTTTTTTCAACTGCAGACTATTTTAGCCCCAAGGTGTGTTCTGCTGTTTGATGGGCCAGTGCATATGAAGGGTGCAAAATTTTGCAACTGAACCCTATTTGGGCCCAAAACAGTGTTTTTTGTGTTAAAAGTAATTACGATACACAGGGCAATTAATGATTAATTTTATGGGGGGAACCCCCTGCTTCCCCCACATATACATGGATTGATGTTCAAGTGAACATTAATCCTTCTTGCAGACTTTGGTGACATTTTATGGGGCCATGCATACCTGCAGTGCTTTTGGCCAGAGGGCTTGCCTTATTTCGAACACTGTACATAAATAAAAAATAACACAAGATTGGTTAATAGCATAACTTAATAAACAAAGAGTGATGCTTCTGAACTCTTTAATATGAACTACAATTCAGAGCTAGACCCTTTTGTCACAAAATGGACAGAGCTGAAAATATAACCTGTTTTATTAAAAACAAATATCAATATCTACTTGCATTAAGGGATCTAAAATGGCGTTTATTATGCGTTTCGACAGTATTTTTTGTGGGACATGAGAGCACCTCGGACCTATCGAATTGCATTCTGAATCTGAAGCATGTCTTTCTGATATCAAATAATTTTCATTTTTGAAAATCACAATATAATACAAATTTTATGACAAATTATAATAATTTGATATTTTTCAAATTTTTGATATATAACAGTCCTCGAAGTGAATTATATAAATCTAATGATATATTCTTAAAGTGTATGTAGCAGGGAGGAAAAGCCGACGATCAATTGAAAATTTTGACCTTTCATGTTGAAGATATGGATTTTTTCCCAAAAGACCTAATTTTTTTGGTGTTTTGGGAAAAAAATCCATATCTTCAATCTGAAAAGGTCAAAATTTTCAATTGATCGTCGGCTTTTCATCCCACCTACATACACTTTAAGTATAAATCATCAGATTTATAAAGTTTACTTCAAGTACTGTTAAATATCAAAAATATCAATTTTAATGATTTGCCATAAAATGTGTATTAAATTGCGAATTTCAAAAAATCAAAATTATTTGATATCAGAATGACATTCTTCATATTCAGAATGCAATTCGATATGTCTGATGTGCTCTGATGTCCCAAAATAAATACTGTCTAAACGCTCATACCCCACCCTTAACTTCATTTACTATTGTGTTAATATCATTTACAGTTGTTTCTTGAGGCAAGGGCTACATTTCTACTTTGGTCTGCTCTTACCTATCGGTATTGTCCTTCTCACCAACATAGTGGTCTTTACCTTGGTACTCCATGCTATCACATTCAGAAGACCTGACATGTCAACATTTTCATCGCTGGCAAAAACGCAATCATCTGAGACTACTCGTATGATTCAACAAGTTCTCTGCATTGCTGTACTTCTTGGTATTACATGGGTGTTTGGCTTTCTCTCCATAGGGAGTGCTGCACCAGTCTTTGATGCACTTTTCAGCATTTTTAACTCATTCCAAGGACTTGCGGTCTTCCTGTTATTTTGTGTTCGCCGACGAGAAGTTCGCGAAGCCTGGCGCAGAGTCTTTCTGTTGTAGCCACAAACAGACATACCACATTGGAAATTATCGACCAAGGTCTGGCACTGCAAGTAGTCGTACTCATATATATGATGTGAATGGGTCTGCAGGATATAGATCTCGATCTGGGACTGTTAACAGCAAATCAGATGCACTGGGTGTGACTTCACCTTTTGAAAAAATCTAATGATTTGTAAATGGAAGCTGAGACTAATATTTCGGTATATTATCAGATGGTGGATATTCATCCAGTATTCATAACATATTCTTATTATAGTCTAGATGATTTCAAAAATGGGACAAAACGTAAAGTAATTTACAAAATCATGTAGGAAATGAACACTATTTATGTGTTGAATTAAATTTATTAACATAATCATAGGCGTAGATCCCGGGGGGGATGGGGGGGATTTATCCCCCCCAATATTTTGTCAGGGGGGGATGCTCCATACAATCATCCCCCCAACGCCTGAATATAGGTTTCTGACCAAATTTATCTCATATTTGCCCATTTGCCCCAAAAGTGCAAATTTTCGCGCGCTTCGCGCGCATTTATTCCACTTTTGCACCATATTTCATCAGTTTAGCTTTAAAATAGCCAAAATTTTCGCGCGCTTTGCGCGCATTTGTAATATCAACTTATTCTGTCGCCAAAAGGTGCTGGATTCACTATTCTTCAAGAATTTTTTTCAACACCATCCCCCCCAATGTCAAAAAAGAAATCTACGCCACTGAACATAATGATATCAGGAAGTGTCTTGTTATACCCCTGGACCTAATGTAGTTTTAAAGTTCTAAATTTGAATGCATATATCAAAATCTATTCCATATATGTGACCCGTTCTGACAAATTCAGGAATAAGTCCCATTTTTGACATTTCATAATTTGCATAAAAATGTAGGCACGGGACAATAAGCTTGAAAATGATACCAAAATTATATACATGGCATCAATACTTTTCAATATCTATAGATAATTTTGTAAATGATACCTTGATATTTTTGTGAAGTTGCTATTCTGAGTAATTGGGCTAATAGTTTCCTGCTTTACACAGGATTGAATAGGGATTATCATAGTTCAATTGTCAATTATTGATTAAATAAACATCTTTTTAATAAATACTTTCAAGGATTTGAAAGTCCACTTAGCCCCAACATGGAAATAGTAGACAAGATACTATTTCCATGGCCCAAGGTCAAATACCATGAAATTAGGAATTCCAAAATTTGAATTTTTATGGGAATGTCATCTTTAAAGGCCTATAACTCAAACACATGCCTGGCGACTTGTTCTGGGTTTTGTTGGAGCTGGTATAATTTAATACAGGGCTGAATACTGATAGTTTGACACATATAAATAGTGTTTGTTGCCATGGCAATGTAACCGTATTCATTCCAATAAGCGCCCATGTCCCAATAAGCGCCCACCCATGGTATTTTCAATTTGCTAAAGGGTCCCATTAATGTTGAAGTGACAGATAGATGTCGATACAGTGAATTAGCTGCAGGACTACACAAGTCCTACGTAAACTTGCAATACATTTTGTGCATTAGAAAAGCTACTAGAACGTCTCAGGACCCTTTTGTAACATATGTAAATTCATCTCTAATAAACGCCCAGCTCATAAAAAAATTAGGTAAAAAAATAAGCGCCCACCCAAAATCACTTTGTTTAGCGCCCTGGGTGCTTATTGGAATGAATACGGTAATAGGTTATTCATTTGTAATCTGCCATACACTGTGGAAAAAGAGTTTGTCACAGAGGGAGTTCATTTCAGCCACATTTTGACAATTCAGGCTGAATGCGCTCACTACACATACAATCATTTCCCGAATGCGGATTTGAGTGCCGTATAGATGAGCTGACCTCAATGTTTAAGAGTGCTTGCACAGCCTGCAACTTCCTGGGCAATTTTGCTGGAGTACAAACAAAGCACTGTTCACTACACTGAGCAATGGGGAAAACTCAGGTTCATGACAAACTGGCCCTGAAAATGTTCAATTATCGCCAGAATTATTTCTTTATTTTGTCAGCAAAATGTACAATTTTAATGATGAAATTGTGTTTTAGAGACAAGTTTTCCTGTTTCAGAGCATGACTTTGCATTGAAACAGTGCAGAAAACTTAACTTGCTTGTCCTCCACCACGTTTGACTGATTTCACTTAGTTTGACCTATTGACCTACTGTGCAAGGGCCCTATAGACACTTGCTATTATGTAAGTGGATCCCAGGAGTACGCATGAAAACCAACACACAAACCGAATAACCAGCAAATGTTCAACTACATTGGACAGTCAAATCTTTATAAGGATTTTATTTCATGATTTGCAAAGCAATTTATCTATAGTTTTTTATACATTATGTAAAATATATATTAAATCCTCAGTACTATACTACATTATAAAGAGTTGTTGTATTTGTTTGAAAAGAATAGATTACTGCAGAGCTGCATGTAAATAGCAAAGCAATTATTACAATTACTAGACTTTGTTCATCTACACTTCTTAATTCTGTTTTCACCTGTAAATTACTGTCTGTCAATCCCAAGAGTACTCTCAAGTTTGGTTTGAGTAGGGATGTGCCATATTTATAACAATTTTCCACACAAAAATTGACCCATTTTACACCCAAGGCCCAGATTTTTTGGCAAAATTTAACTAAATTTGACAAATTTTTGATAATGGGGTATTTTTGTCTAAATATTTGATAAATTACCTATTTGAATGCCAACATGGACCAAGGGGTCATTGCCGGGGGTCACTCCCATTGTGGCCTGTACACCATCCGCGATAATGAAAAGCAGCGTAAAAGGGTCGTTTTTAGTGGGTAGGCACGATCCGCGCGTGTCGCGTTTAGGGTGTCAAAAACATGAAAAATTGGAAAAAAGGGTAGCAAAATTGCAATTTCTAAATCTGCGGAAATGAAATTTAGGGTATGAAATTTGATGTTAGGAATGAAATCCCTGTTTAGGGTGTCGTTTTAGCCAAGGGTTAAATCCTTGTTTAGGGTGCTTTTCAAAAGTTGATTATCGCGGATGGTGTACAGGCCACAATGGGAGTGACCCCCCCGGGGGTCATTGTTACACCAGAGTTTCAAAAATGAAGCACAGCCCTGTATAGTCATTGTACTGAGTCTCAGGCTGTCAAAACTCAATTTTTGGATCAGTTATAGAAATGAGTGCAGGATCACTTATGAGAAGGAAGCAATGATCATGCCCTCAACAGCCCATTCACATGCATCACATCATTCTTGTGTTATATATTCAATAACACAGGCAATATGTAATACCATTTACTACACATGTTATATTTTCTACTTTCAATCACAATGCCAAGTAAGAGGGTAGCAAACCAGGGAAGAAGTAGATAAGGAATCCCAACAAACAAACTTTGTTTCTTTCACTTTGCCAACTCATTAATTAACATTGAAATTCTACAGGATTTATCATGTGTTCATTGCTGCTGTGCCCACATGGAGTGTGATCAATGCCTTAAAAAACACAAGATGAGCAAAACATTAATGGTGAAGATGAAGTTGAATTGTTCCGTCATTCAGCTGTCATACAGACTCAACTTCTATACTATTTTTGCTTAAATGTCATCAGCATTGCTGTTTATGTTCACTTTATCATTTGCTCTATCCATTCCAACACTTTTTTTAAATACCAGGTACAACTGTAACATTTACTTCCATTAAAGAGGAATGATCAAAGTGGTTTAGACATGAGTAGGGTTGTTATAATATGACATATTCTATTATGTCATTGAATGGAACAGATGATTCACTTTACACAATCAATGTCGTTGGGGTTCCTTGTCTACTACTTCCATGATTTATGTTTGAACCTGACATGTAACACACTTCCACCAATGAGACTTTACTTTCTGCTGCATGACAAACTTGCTATGCTTTACCCCATGGGCACTACTGCATTTCTTATGGTGCACCTGATTGGTTGATAAGTCATCTGAATATGATCACTACAAACCAATCAAAATAGAACATCTCTTAGCCATTTTAATAATCCCGTTCAGCCGTGCTGACAATTCTTACCATTTCTCTGACTGACACAATACATGATACATGTATAGCCTTCTTTGTAATCAATCATATTAGTTATTCAGCAAGTAGTGTCTATGGGGTTAAAGGTAAAACATCATTGAGTTAACTATATGAATACCCTTATCCCACCTTTATGGAATGATCAGAATTATTCCTAACCATGATCACAAAAATAGAATTATTCTTTTGCAAGTTGGTAAAAGAAAGTAAGAGCAAGTTACATATTGTGTTACTTGAATGTTAAAAGATCTTGTCTTATAATAAAATTACAATGAACATGTTGTTTTGAGACAGTAAACTTGTACAGAGACAGCATAGTATAGTTTGATCAGCTCGTAATAGGCGGGAATTATTAGGCTTTACCACTACGCCAAAAAGTAGACACACATTAAGAGTGCTATTTAATGACCTCTCTGGTGTATATTTTGTGATTTAAATAAAGTAGACAAAGCATTGGACTTGAATTAATAATTTGTGATGCTTCTGGCGATATGTCACAATAAAATTCTCAAAATAAAATATTTTGATATTAATCCGCCATGTTCTAAGGCCCGCCGATTATGAGCTGATCAAAGTATAGTATATTTGCGTTTAGATTGGATTTATATCATGGAACTCATCTGATATGTATTACATTGCAGTAGGACCAGATGGAACTCAATATCTACATGGTATGAGTTCAGGTGCCAATTGTGATATATGCCATGTGCTGCCTTGTGATATTTGTTATCAATATTGAAATTGCTGGTTTCATTTCACATTTCAGTGTACATATTATCCATTATAAATGCACCTCATTACATAAAATAACACTATTTAAACACAAGGCAGCATGTGACATGTTGCATCGGAATCCTTGCAATGGTAAGTTGTATGAAATGTTGTAATTCTAACACTTTTCACGCCGCTGGTCTACCCACATATCGTATTTCCTAGAATAGTTGCCCCTGTGGGGTCATTGTATTTTCCAAAAAGGGGAGCGTTTATTACAGGTCATTTTTAAAATGATAATTCTCGTTAAAATCATTAGGTAAGCTTAAAACCCACCCTGAAACTATGAACTTGGGAACGATGACTTCCGGTTCACTTCCGGGTTTACCGTCAGATTTTCGCCAACTACCGACACCATTAGCGACAATGTGTGCACCTTGGTAAGCTTACTACTCAAGATAGCATGGAAATATCAGCATTTTTTAAATATCTTGGTTGAAAAAAGTGGTGAGGTGTTTAATTGAAGGGGGGGGTGACTATTTGAGGAAATACTGTATCCAATTCCTACATGCTTGGTTTCAGTGGGGAGCATCAACCACAGATACAGATACCAGCTTAGACATTCTGAGAGGGTATATTTCTGCTCATTAAGACCTTTTTCTTTGTTCTTTTTGTCCTGATTTTAACCCCTTTACCCAAAACTATTTTTGCAACAGGGAGTCTACCCCTCTGGCAACACCAACAGCTGGTTATGCCTCCGCACCTTTGTTTTTAATACTACTAATAACAAGATCAATGCAATTCAAACATCAGAAATAAACAAGCATTAAAAAGAGAATGTGCCCCCTACAGTCACATCATATTGATTTCAGTAAATAAAACTAGTTAACATTTCATGTTGTGCTTCCCATTTCTTATTTTCTAAACTCAATTTGAAGAACTTTAAACTCAATTTGAAGACCTTTGAACTCAATTTTAATTAAGTTTGTTGTCACTCATACATTGCATTTTGATGCATATATGCTACTTTCCCAAAGGAAGAAAATGGAAAACAGCAAAGCAGTAACAAATTTGTAAAACTCTTTTTACATAAGCAGTTAATGCGAAATGCACAATATTTTATATTGCATTTTTGGCCTTCATTATTTTTTGGTCACTTTGTGGCTGAATCTAAAATCTCATATTTTCTTTATTTATATAACTTTGCATTTGGTAGGTCTATTCAACTTTTAAATAGCAACATAACCAAACTGAGTTTATGTAATGCCCTTAAGTGTGGCCTGGGTACAAAATCCCTTAGTTACAAGGGGTACTGACACTACCTCTAAATTAAGCTGCTCAAACTCACCCTGCATTGAGAAGAACTTGAACAAGTCCTTGTATAAATCATGAACAATGAAACAAACCATAGAAACATTTATATAGAGAAGTATTGAGAGAAAGGGAAATAAGAATGCAAAAATAGTATTGGCAACAATGAATAATTTTACCTTACAGAATAACAAAATAAATGGTTTCCCCACATACACATTTCTATGTCCAATGTAAACGTTCTATTTTTGGTAACATATTAACAAACAATGCATACTTCATTGAAGTTACATAGTTTCTAGCAAGTTTAACTCTTACCTTAACACTAACCCTACATGTAATTCCTAATTCTTATCCTAATCCTAAACACTTTATTCCTAATCATAACCTTAATCCATAAACCCTAAAGCACCACAACTTTAATTCTAAGGTAAAAACTAGCATAACTACATAAAACTACAAAATAAGCTTAAGTGTAGCCCGAACTAAAGTCCTATTATTAATATTAGTTGAATCTTAACCTAACTGCAAGTTCATAACCCTAGCTTAGTTTTATACTCTCATCTTTGTGCTCTGTTGACATTCAGCCTCCTTGATTACTGACTTTACATACTGTATACACTGCCAGATTGTCCATGCATAGATTTTCTTGTTTCTTTTACATTGTTTTTTTTACAGGTTTACAAATATTTAGGCTTAAATAATAAAACAAAATATTCTTTTAACTTAAAACAAACCTACTGTAATTGGTACCATTAGTGACATGTAATACTGTAAAAGTAGAAATTTTCGCGAGGTTTTTATTTTCGCGAGTGGATATAAAATGGCGAAAATAAAAACTCGCGAAAATAACCTTTATGCATTAGGCTTCTATTGTATCAATATCAAAACCGCGAAATTTAATTCTCGCACAATTGACAAAATCTTCAAAACCGCGAAAATATCTTCTCGCGAAAATATTGACTTTTACAGTAATACAATACCAATAAAGTCCACATTGCTTATCAAAAAATAAAACATCCTATTTATATTTAGAGGTTAATAACTGCGCATCGGTTTTTTGGAGGGCATTGTGAAAAATCTAAACATTTTGCCTTTGGAACCGAGGATATTCCGAGGTCCAAAGCAAAATGTTTAGATTTTTCACAATGCCAGACATATAACCGATGCAAAGTTATTAACCTCATTCATAACCGTCACTTTGATCTTTTAACATTACAAAATAACACAAAATTTTCCTCAAAAGTTTGTAAAATAAACAATTTTACATCTTCCCTTTCCCAAAATCGATCAGGCTAAAACAAAGCGACCAATAACAAAAAAGTGCGTATCAGAATCTGTGCAAATATGGTAGCGCGCAATCCAAATCTGACAGCCAGCGCATGCAAAATTCGTCAGACGCTGTCTGGCGCGCGCACGAAGTCAATTGTGTGCGACATTGGAACAATTACACATTTTGCGGTCAATTGTGAGATATTAATGACCTCGATTTGCGTTCGCGTTTTCACAAATAATAAAATATGATTGGATCGCACGCATCGCGTTTATTAATGAGGTTATGAATTCATGATGAAGACCTATTCTACCGTTCTGGACTACATGTAGTCTACATGTATTATGATGTATATTGCATTTGACCCGATTAGCACAAAGTCAGTCAATTTCGGGGATGCTTATTTAATTAATCATATATCACAATTGGGAAATTATGCACAACAACATTAAAAATACAGTATATCTGAAGTCAAAATCATCAAAATTCAAAGCGGGAAGTTTCAGTTGGTACTTAATTTAGACACTTGACATTATTTATTTTAGTACAAGTGCATTGAAAACAGAGTGCTAAGACAGTTGGGTTGTCACTTGAAAACATCTGTCTGGGTGCATATGGACGGGTGCTAATCAGGTCAAATACGGTACATCTACTTAACTCTTTTTATTTTGAACAATCTATCAGAAATGATAGGGGGTAGCAACTCATTCTAACAACTACAATGTCAGGTAGCACAATGGGAAATAATCTTAACAGATATGAGTGAAGTGGGCTTTCTGTGTTACTTGAACACAAGGTGAGAATGCTCCTAAACAACACAAGCTAATCTCTTTTTTCAGTCTAAAAAAAGCTAAGAAAATCATTTGTTCTGTGCATACTCTGTTTCCTATTTTGAACCCTTCCTGTCACAATGGTTTTATTTTGAATGTTAATACAAAAAATGCATAATAGCATTGCTGTGATCTTAAAAGCTACACATGTTCAATTATTTTTTTTCCAAGAAACTGACAAATGATATTTCAGTTTTTAAATCCTGTATCCTATCAACTTGTACATGCTCTTTCATAAACTGATAACCGAAAGCCTTCTGGAGCCAGCTGAAATTACTGAACAATTTATGGACAATATTGCATTCTACATACACCCCCAAACCACAAAAAGTATGGTTTGCACACTGCTTCCCCATAGGGTCCATGGCTCATCAAGAACCTTGTGAGTTTCCTCCATGGCCCCTAGCACCATATTCTGTAAGTAACTCTATGTTTCTATATTGTTCATATTACGCTGATACTTGTATCACTTGTATAATCATAGGTGTGCATTGGCATGCAAATCAAATATATACATAACAATAAAGTTCACAGAAAGTGATGTCACATGCCGTTTTCTGTCGCAACATAATTAAATTTACTCACCACTCTTTTATACTTGGTCCACAAATGCCCAATATATAAGTAAATTATTCCAATATGGTCCATCAATGCCAAATATATAATAAGTAAATTGTTCCACCAACCCTTCAGGTCCTAGAAACCAGTAATACACTTATCACTACTGAAAATGGTACTTTCGACAATTACCAGACATCTTTACAAGTGATGCACACATTGATGCAAACATATTGGCTGCACACCACAGACTACTACAGACCATGTATCAACAGTCAAAAGTCCCTGTGCATTGTATGCTGTGAATTCTCACATATTCATGATGGTCTAATGTTCGATTTCGCCGTGTCTAACAATCATGCCAGCTTTGCATGCCTTCGCGTATACGCAAATTCAACATGATAGAGCGTTGCATGCCTTCGCGTTTATGCAATGGATCGTAAAAATACGCGATAAGTGCTTAGCAGTTTTGCTTGTCGCATTTCACATTTCATGGAACAATTGGCCCTCATTATCGGGTGATGCCGAGACTTTGACTGCTTGTACGCTGTCTGTTGTCTTTTTCATCCATGCTGCACCTGTTGAACTGTACATTCACAGTGTGTGCATCGACATGACACATTGATGCAAACATAGTACTGCACATGTTGAACTGCGCATTAACAGTGTGTGCATCTACATGGTTTGGCTTTTGAGAATCTCTGAAATGGTCAATTGGTAACCAAAAGACAAGCTAAACTGAGATAACATTACTGGTTAAAATTGTTTTATATCTATGTCCATTTTCATCATAATGACAAAACATAAAAAACATACAAATACCACATCATCTAAAACCCATGTAACATTGTGTTGCAAGGATATCTACACTTCACCCTTGGCCTTGAGATAATTATATTCTCTACTAAAAGCATGTTACACTCTGTATATTTACCCTGAGAGAATTAAATTATGAGAGATGCCACTCCTATTGCAAACTTGACGACAGTGACATGTGACTACAAGCCCGTCCGTGTCGTGCGCAGAAAAAAAGGTGACTATGAATGGTAATGAGCTGGACCTCAAATACATGTGTGCTGACAAAAGCATGATTAATGGGCTATGCAATGACTTAAATAAAGCAGACACCATCCCAATAAAAATGTCTTTTCTTATATTTTCTGGAAGCTGTAAATAAGTATCTCTTTCATAGTTGTATAATTACCTTTTAGAAACAAAATGTGTGGTGGTAGTAGAGTTACACTATTTGAGATTTGTTTTTATATTTTTATCACTGATTATAACTCAGTAATTCCGATACTGGATTTGTCTTTGTGCATGACAGCTTCAGGGCTGGGCTAATTCTAATAAAAATCCCTTTAAAAAGGGATGTGCTGGGACATGGTTGTTCACATTGAGTAACTTTATGTTTCTTTTTATAAAAAAAAGTCAAAATAATTTGAAGTGCAAAGATTCGGTTGGTTCAAACCTCAAAATCAGGCACTTTTTCCCAGATACTGATAATTCAGTTGGATTCCTTACAACAGTTCCATTCCAATTTGTATACTTTTATGCTCTTTATGTTGTTACTCCTCCTAAGGTTTACGTTCACTAACTTACAGCCCAATACTGAACAATTTTAAAATATGATCCCTAGATGACCTATGACCTCAAAACATTTTCACTCACTTGATGCCCCTTACACAGATTATTACCACTAGGTAATGTTTGACATTGAAATTTACTTTTACAAAGGAGGGCAATTTCCCCATCGCTTTATCTAAATCAACAATGACCTCATTTGACCACTAAATGACATTTGACCTCAAATATCTCCACTCACGTGTTGTCCCCCTACTCAAATATTATTATCACCAAGTTTGGATGGCATGAGTTGGAACCGACGTTTGCACCTTATAGTATAGATTAATTCATAGCTCTTTTTGTTTTTTGAGGATTTAAGCATACAAAGTAACAAGCAAACTTTCAAGAAATATATATTTTTTTAAGTACCAGTATATCAGGCCTACACAAACTGAACCCCAAAATAGCACCTTTAAAGCCAATAAGTGAATGTTTATTGATAATATTCGTAGTAACAAAATCCAATCATTACGTATGCTCTAATGCTTCATTCTAGTTTTGACATTTCTGTCATCATAAAAATAGACCCAAATATTTGAAGGTGATGTGTGCATCAATAGCTTTTGATCACCATCTTGTTACCAGGAAATGTACACAGGCCTATCTTATTTCCAAGCAGTGATCTTGTTTATTTATTAACACAGGTCTTCCCTCAAATAACTATGCTGCATGTTGCAGGGTCAAACATGTTACATGTAGTTGAAAATTATCCAACATATAGGCCTATTTGATAACAGACCACCACAGACAGACCACTATCTACATGAAGAGATTAAGGAACATGTGTATTCATTGCTCCCTACTCAGCAGGTAGCTCTCAACAGAGATACAGGCCATACATGGCAGATAGTGAACAACAACAAAGCATGCATGGTACCCGGTGTGTCTGCCCATAGAACCCATAGCCTGCCAAGCTCAGTGTGCTAGTAAAGAAAACCATCAAAACTTCCTAGTCTAGATTCAGAAATATTATTTTCCTAAAACATATACCTATTTTACCTTAAAATGCAAAATCAACACAATATTTCTGATATCTGCACAGGCCAATTTTAGTATTCATGTTTGTCATAACCATTTTGATAATTTTTTTGCAATATTTTTACAAGTTTCTGTTTTCTTCATGAATTACTAATAGAAACAACAGAAAACTGAAATCAAACAATAAGTGCTGGGTTGCCACGGCAACCCAGCACAAAAAGGTTACTTGAGCGGTGGTACATAAAGGTGATCTCCAGGTAAGGTTGCACTATTTTTTGCAATTCGTTTGGCACAATTCACTGTTTGTCGCATACATAGACCTAACTGGAGGTATAGGAGTCACAATCCTGAGACTGAGTGGCGTGGGCCTCATCCTGAGTGATCCACCCTCTTATGTACAGATGTAGCATGACCTTATAACAGGAAAAAAGCATTTGATTTTCAGAGCAGACTTACATCCTGGATCACTCTCACACATAAGTGCTACCTACCCGCGTACACACACCTCCAAATTGGACCCTTAATGGCGTAACCCACACATCAAATTTTGCACCCCTAAATGGCGTCATTCATGGGAAACCTACCACTAAAGGCGTATTTGTGTAAATGGTGCCAAAGCTGATACCCTAAGTGGCGTTTGGTATCCGCATTTACACTTAATTAGGTTTTGAAGCGTTTCTCAAAATGAAACAGAGGAGATGATGTCTCACATTTCATAGGACTTTGATTTTTTTAACTGTGAAGAACAACACTGCTGCCCAGCCCGAAAACAGCTATAGATATGATGTGATTTTTTTGAAGATTCCACTGGAAAAAGTATGTGCTTTCACATAAATCCGCTACACAGGAACAATTTTCAAAGTGCTGTTTTCCAATCCTGTTTTCAGCCTAAAACAGCGAAGAGCTCGACTCATTCTGGCACCCCTTAAGTGCGATTAGCAGAGAAAAATATACCCTTTTTGCAAAAGACGTTGACAACATCATATGTCACAAAAGCTACCCTTTTTGACGCTTTTTGTGTACACGGATGCATAGCCAGTCATTTGGAGAGTGACACCCCCGGGCCTGCATCCTGAGGAGAAATGCAGTATCTGCATTTTGACTTTGGAGGGCAGATATAAATTTGAAGGATTCACCACAGAGGCCTAAGTCAACAAAGATGTTCTTCCTGGGCTGTGTGAATATATCATGTAAAATTGTAATTTTGATTTTGCTAATCAATTCAGAGACAGACTATAATGAACCTCGTACTCGTAGGTGACAATCCGTAATGACATATTTTCCATGGTAATGCATGTAGGGGTACATATGAAGTCCATATTCTCACTTTGAAATACCTAGGGATAACACTTTTGCAATCGATTCAACTAGTATTAGACAAGGTTTGGGGATGATATGAATTATATCTAGTCATTCTCCTAGGTGTAATCCGTATCACCCCCTAGACCGAACCTAATAAGGGTTTTATCATGCCGTACAAATAATCTCACATAACGAGACAGAAATATTCACAGGTGTAATTTTTTGCTGGAGCACTTATACTCAAACCAGTCTACACGATAATCCTTGCTAAGCCTAATTCTCCAATAAAGCTTGAGAGCTCAACCAGCACGGACATCATCCACGGCGATATCCAATGAAAACATGGGAAACTATTTGATGGTATGATAATGGGAAATATAATCACTGTCTAGGTCAGATCAACAATGATTATATTCATGATGCAATGTGTGTCACCCTGTTACACCTAGTTTGAACTTGGATTCCTAAATATACAATATTCCCTATTTCTCACATAATCTCTCCATTAAATGATATATCCTGGGATGGGTAAAATTAATGCTTTTGGCAATTGCTAAATTGTATGTAAAATTCTGCTAAGAGAGTCTATTGAGCTTTTAAGTAAATCAGATTAAAAATAAGGTCCCATGCTCACAGCAACACATATTGGAATTCTTTGAACCCCAATAGGCTGTAGAAGTTGGATTATTGTGTCAAATGTCAAATTAGGGTAGGTCATTTTATTCAAATGACAGGCAAACCTTAATTTCTAATAAGACACTGGCAGACAGACAAACATCTCTACTTGTATCTTACTATTTACACAAATATTGCCATTTACTTCCAAATCACAATAGTATGTGCATCAAAGAAGGAACAAATTGGACTATTCCAGTTGAAATCCTTGGTACCATCCTAGGTATGACCTAAATCTATAACACAGGGAGTGTGCATTTCAATTGGGGTTATCTGAATAGGTGACTTCATTTGAAATCCACATCTCCTGTGTGGGAGATTATTAAAGGTACTGCCTTCCATAGGGTGTATGGATTTCAACTGGAATAGCACATTATGAGAATGAAGCATTCACATCTTATTAAACAACATCTTGTATCACATTCACCTTGGTCTGGGGCGGACATTTTAAAAATGAATTTAGAAGAGCAGCAACGATATCACTTGCATTACATTCCAGATGTTAAATCTACATCATATGCAAAATTTGAAGAGATTCGCGCGAGTCCGTTTTATTTTAGGGCCATTTGTCTATAGCTGGTCTTTACATGTATCCCTATGGAGAGGGGGCCCGTTGAGGGCGCTATAACCCCATTTTAGGAACAAAATGTGATTTAAAAAAAAGCGGACTCGTCTGAATTTTCTAAAATTTTCAGAGTATGTAGTATGAACATGTAGAAATATAATCAAGTAGTTGCCTTACCTGCTCTTCTCCGAAAAAATAAAAAGTCCTATACCTCAATGATAATGAAACCTAGGTGCATTCCACACAACATGACTTGGAAGATGCTATACTGCCTGTAATGACAATCTTTTTGACATAATATTCCCTTATTGTGAAGATTACTTGCAGATTTTCCGCAAATCGATTTGTGCCAAGATTCGGGTAAAACATAAACAGCTCAAATCTATGTGGATTTGCGTAAAATCATGTCTTGACATCGGCCAGTTACAGACCTGCCAACCTATCAAAGTCAGAAAGAGAGACATTTAGACTAAAACCTTGTACATGTACACAAACCAGGTACCGACAAATTCAAAGACTTGAGGTGTGCAATACTTTCAGAATTCAGAGAAGGTTTTGCAGGTCTGAATTTATCACAATAGACTAAAGAGAATGCTATAGCAAAATATTAAAGTGAAATTTGCATCAATTTTTGGTGTTCTTACATTTAAATTTGCCATCACTGAAATTTTCTGAAAACAGGACTGTCCCTCTTTTTCACTTTGGTAAACCCCAAATGAGGGACAGTCCCTCAAAATGAGGGACAGTTGGCAGGTCTGCAGTTGCACTAGTTAGGAAAACAGTGTACTCATAAAGCACAGAGTTTGCCCATGGTTTGACTGCTTATATATCAAATCTGTGACAACTTAACTCGTAAAAATGTTGAATGTCCAATTTACTTCAATTATTAATACATACAATAATACTGATTTGAAACCGGGTATCTTTAATTAGGCGATCCACCATCTTTGTTTGATTTACCAAAAGTGAGGGCAGTACTTTTTAAATCAACAATTTAGGGGTGAATAGATAAATTACACAAATCTTTCAAGGATTCTCAAGAAATTCTCCTGCAAGAATCCAAATGGATTCCGGTGCATCACAAATTTCTAGGCCTGACTTGAAAGTCACATGACCCTCCACGTAGCAATTGTTCACATCTTCTGCCATGCCACAGCTGACAAGATGCAGATATTATGCATCACTACTGCATCTATAAACAGTCTCAAACATATATCACCAAGGTGTGTCACTGCATATTGTTATGTAGCCATCACAGGATGTGTAAATAGAAAACACAAGTTTTTGGCTCTGTGTTACAAGCATGTTTTATCAAATGCTAAATTACATTTCTTAAACTTGTGGTCACTGATTTAATAGTTTGGAAAATTTACAACAATATAATAAATCACACACAATATATCTGGTAACCATTATAACATCATGGTTTACTTGTAAGTGGCAAGATTGGTGGCCTAGGTGTGTTACCTGCTGCTGATTTGGATGTTTCATGATCACGAGCTCTGTTGTATAGTAGTACACCTATAACAACGATGAATGTGCCAATTCCACTTAGAAGGGTAACTGGATTGCCGAATACGATGACTGATAGCCATATAAGAAGCGATCGCTTTGCCGTGTTTGCTACACTGTTGATGAGAAAATATGGAATAAATATCTTAGTATCTTTGTCAAATACAGTTAACAAACATGTACAAAGACCACCCAAAACTGGGTTATGAGTTACATATAGTATTAAAAAGATAACATTAAAATTCAGAAATACCGCATACGTTTATAGATTACAAGGAAACAATATAAAGTCTGCACAAAAAGTAACTCAGCTGTTATAAATATGCCTATAGCTTCAGAACTAATAATTGTTTCCACAATATTTCAACATAGAAAAAAGGACAATTTGATTACACACATTTTGATACCCCATTTGTCCAATATCGTTCATTATTAACATCACAGCAGTGTTTTCAAAGAAAATTACCCGAATTTAAAAGTTGCAGCTATTTGTATTGATTTGAAGTCAGCGCGAAGATAAATGGAGGTTGTTACGTGCCACAATGCTTGCGTAAAAACCATTGATCGCTGTAAACTGCAACTTTTAAATTCGGGTATTTTTCTTTTTTTCTGTATCAAAATGCGCGTAAATAAATCGCCCTTCTTTCTATGTGTTCTGAAGCTATAGGCGTATTTATAACAGCTGAGTTACTTTTTGTGCAAACTTTAGAAGCAGCTGGTGGAGTAATTAGGTAGGCATATATTATATGTGAGTTCAGGATATGGCAAATCTGACAACCCTATGCAGGGGTCGAAATAAGCGATAGCCCGATAGCCATGGCTATTAGGTTTTCTGTCGGGCTATTGGGTTTTATCTCCATGTAGCCCGTCGGGCTACAGGGGACATCATGCGCGCAGAAAAATGAAAACATGTGAAAGAAAAATAAAAGCTTCGATCTCCAATATTTACGGCCTGTCCAGAAATTATGTAACATAAAATGCAATGTAACGACATTTGTTGAAGTGAAGTCAACGTAACATTGTAACATAATTTAAAAATTGAAATAAAATACACTCCGCCGGCATAATTACACAGATTGCGATATTGTCTAGAACCACTGCTGCTAAGTTATTGCAGTGCTGAATGATGACACGTACATGAGTTGGAAAATTTTCTAATTCTAGGGATCGGAAAGAAATGCTTTGTGGGTGGTGTGTAGAGATACTAGTATGCCATCGGTGAAATACGACACAATGATCGGCCGTAGAGTAAAAAAAATGACAAAAAGTTGCCCTTGAATTATGTTTTATAGTCATCATACTCCAGTAATTCAATACATATCATAATATTTGGCCTAAACTTGAACTCATTTGCAATGAAATGTCATTTTTATTGAGAAATGCATGGGTTCCATGTGGTGCCAATGGTGTTGATTCTGCACGTTGCCGAAGTTTACTGCATTTTGTGGAAGTCGGCGAACTTTTATGGCATAAAGCAACACTTTTATAGTAAGTAAACTGCTTGGGAACTTTCTTAAAAAGCGAGATAGTTGGTTACAGCTAGGCGAGAATCGTGGCGTGAAAAGCGAGATCACATTTTTTGCCGGGCTTTAACTATTTATACCAAGAATCTATACCGGTAACACGTACATCATTGTAACCAAAAACACAAAATCTGATACCAATTAATTAACGCGGCTGTGTACTCAAGACATTGTTTCTTTCGCGAAATTGAGCTTTTTTGAAATGTATTTACTTTGTTATGTTTTTTATAAATACAAGAAAAGAAAATCCAGATTTGTTAACTCCAACTGCTCTATTTTATGGATTTTATTTCACTATTTCACTCGTTCCGCAATTTAAAAGGAAAGAAAATCTGTGTTGTACCATCGGGTATACGCTACAGAACAACGCATCGCGTTTGTAGACGCGAAATTTGTTAACGCACAGATACGCTTACGCATACATGCAACGCTTAGCTGCATCGCCACGCATCTTATGGAAGCACCGCGGAAGCACTGATTTCATTAAAACCTAGCGGTCAAATGGCTCCGTTTTAGCTGATAAAATGTGAATTTTTTCAAGTTCTTTCCCCGATTTAAACATCAAGATATGAATAGATTTCACCCAAACTTCTCAAAGGGCTGTGGATTTACCCGATGTTCACGTAATGTAAGGTAGAAAAACGAGAACTGCCGCATTCTCCTGTGAGCTTCGATCAAAGTGCAAAATATGACCACTTTAAACTTCAACGGCCTTTATTTCAATGTTCATTTTCTCGGTAAAATGACGATTTAGGTACGATAACTCAATAAATACAGCATCTATAGGTAAGCAATTATGCTCATCATAAAAAGCATGATCGACTTAAGAAACGGTTTTCTCATTTTTTATATTTTGGTCTATTTCCGATTTTAGGCATCATTTTGTGCAAATAGGCGTTTGTGAATTTTAAAAGTTCATTTTGATGCCTTATATGGTCAATATCTCAAAAAATAAGGCCAATATCAAAAACTAAAAAACCGCTTTTGGAATGGTGTCTCAAGATTAAGAAAAAACCAAAACAAAACTTTTTGGACAGAGTGTTTTTTTGTTATGATGTACCGAACAAAAATTGCCAAAAACTCACTTTTTTGTGATTTTCTTCATAATTGTTGCTTTTACACCAAATCTGTATTTATATTAAGATTCATTGATGTCTTGCCTTTATAAAAATGTATACTTTTATACGTCTTGCGTTAATAATTACAAAGTTATGGCACTTTTACTACATGCATGTCTGAGAGTACACAGCTGCCTTAAAACGGTACATTCAATACTTGACAGATTCGAGATTAAGAACCCTTCATTTTAGGATTTGAGCGCATATTTTTAACACTTTCAGGAGTTCTGAGAACCCCTGGTTTTAAAACCTAGTGCTACCCCTGATTATCGGGGGGTAAGGGCAGGGGTAGCACTAGGTTTTAAAACCAGGGTTCTCAGAACCCTGAACCCCTGAAAGTGTTAAAATATGCGCCAAATCCTAAAATGAGGGTTCTCTAATCTGTTAAGTATTGAATGTACCATTTTATATGTATCAGTATCAGATTTTGTGATTTTGGCTATAATGATGTGTTACCGTACCATTGGTATAATAGTTGTTTAGCCCAGCAAAAAGCGTGATCTCGCTTTTCACGGCACGATTCTCGCCTGTAACCAACTATCTCGCTTTTAAGAAAGTTCCCGAGCAGTTTACTTACTATAAAAGTGTTGCTTTATGCCATAAAAGTTCAGCGAATTCCACAAAATGCAGTTCAACTCGGCAAAGTGCAGAATTCAACACCATTGGCACCACATGGAAGCAATGCTTTACTCAATAAAAAATGACATTTCATTGCAAATGAGTTCAAGTTTAGGCCAAATATTATGATATTTATTGGATTACTGGAGTATTATGACTATAAAACATAATTAAAGGGCAAATTTTTGTCATTTTTTTCTTCTACGGCCGATCATTGTGTCGTATTTCACTGATGGCATATCTCTACACACCACCCACAAAGCATTTCTTTCCGATCCCTAGAATTAGAAATTACCAACTCACGTCGTGTGTCATCATTCAGTACTGCAATAATTCATCAGCAGTGATTCTAGACAATATCGCAATCTGTGTAATTATGCCGGTGGTGTGTATTTTATTTCTATTTTTAAATTATGTTACAATGCTACGGCGACTTCAATTCAACATTTATGTTACATTCAGGGCCTGGTTACATTGCATTTTATGTTACATAATTTCTGGACGGGCCGTAAATATTGGAGATCGAAGCTTTTATTTTTCTTTCACATGTTTTCATTTTTCTGCGCGCCTCAAAACCCCTGAACTGATATGCAAAATGAATATATGCGCCCAAACTTAAAAATATGCGCGTGGCGCGCAAGAACGCAACTTAGCGCGACCCCCGGGTAAGGGTTACTCACTAATAACTGAATATTTGAACAAACGATTGGTTTGAAATGTGCGAAAACAATGTCTTTTTCAGGGCTATGGAATTTCCTTCAGGGCTATCAGAAAAAATGGCTAGATAGCCGGATGGCTATCAGGAAATGGTCCCTTATTTCTACCCCTGCCTATGACAGTGGTTGCCATCAGTCATTTAATGAACCTGAAATTTAATTAAGTTTGAGTTAGAGGAAGGGGTATGAATGTTTAGACAGTATTTATTGTGGGACATTAGAGCACATCAAACATATCGAATTGCATTCTGAATACGAAGAATGGCCTTCTGATATCGAATAATTTTGATTTTTGAAGTTAGCAATGTAATACACATTTTATGGCAAATCATTAAAATTGATATTTTTGATATTTAACAGTACTCAAGTAAACTTTATAAATCTGATGATTTCTACCTAAAGTGTATGTAGGTGGGATGAAAAGCCAACGATCAATTGAAAATTTTAACCATTCGTATAGAAGATATGGATTTTTACAAAAAACACCAAAAAAAATTAGGTCTTTTTGGGAAAAAAATCCATATCTTCAATATGAAAGGTCAAAATTTTCAATTGATCGTCGGCTTTTCCTCCCAGCTACATACACTTTAAGACTATATCATTAAATTTATAAAATTTACTTGAGGACTGTTATATCTCAAATGTGAAAAATATCAAATTTTAATAATTTGTCATAAAATTTGTATTATATTGTGAATTTCATAAAATGAAAATTATTTGATATCAGAAAGACATTCTTCGTATTCAGAATGCAATTTGATAGGTCTGATGTGCTCTCATGTCCCACAAAAAATGCTGTCGAAACGCTCATTCCAGTTCCCTTAAATTGTACCATATCATTTATAAACTATGAATTGATAACAGTGTGAGCAGGACACCCCATAGAGCAATGCATTTTTCGATACAATTCATGTTACATACATTTTCTTTAGCATAGTATTCACATGTATACATTATACTAATTCAGTTGTCAAAGTTTGCCACAACTATTTATGCTCCTAAAGACTAAAGAAGTGAGAAAAAGAGTTATCACTGTTACCTGTCGCTGGATCTAACTCAAAGATTGATTTGGTAAAACAAAGGCTTTGCAATTACAACTTATATTAATGTAAATTCTTGATCTTTACGACAAAATTTATTGACTAATGGACAACTATACCATTTTTCACTCTGATGTGGCAGTGACGTCAACGCATTGAGACAGCTGTTTCGTCCGCGCATCTATGCAGCGTTTTTAAACACATGCATGTGTACACTAGCACTTTGAGTCAAAGCTAGCAATTTGAAGCTGCACCCAATGAAATGTGCACTGATGTCACTGCCACATCCAGGTGTAAAATGGTATAGAGGCTGTCTCATATCAAAGTAGATCAGGGACCTTAAGTGTGGATTACAGACGAGTATACTATTGTAGAGTCCTGTAGCAGTCAAGTTAGCTCAATCGATAAGGCGTTCGACTATGGTGCGAGAGGTTGCGAGTTCGAACCCTGGTGGTGCCTAGTATACTCTCATGGAAAAATTGAGTTTGCTTGAAATTCCCTTAGACAAGGAACTCACTGCTAATTTGTCTCGTTGTAACCCGTACGAAACTCGGGGAGCTGATCCTGGTTGCGATGGTTATTTGTGGAATGTCTAGGGTGTGCGCTCTTGAAGCAGCAGAGTCCCTGACTTGTTGTTTAATGGTTTATGGAATGATGTGGGGCCATAGTGGTCAGCGACAACCTGTAAAGTGTGCTGAGGCTTGTGGATCAACGTCTAGGCGTTGTGCCTGTGCGTAGCGCACTATAAATCACTGCGCTTTTTTTAAAAATCATTACATACATATACAATTGATCAAATACATGAAAACCTTGACATTTTCAGAAAAAAGCTTCAAACATTGTTACATTTTGCATCATACTGGACAATAAATAGTAGTGTCTTCAATGAGCCTAGAATAGACAATTAAACCAAGAATGTAGGTTTGGCCTGAAGTGATGCAATCAAGGTGAGGAAGAGATAGTTTCAAGTTTAAATTATCTCTACTGTTCTTGTTTCAATCTCTTTTTGTTTAAAAAATGCTTTTGGGTAACAATAACCATAATGGGGACTTATACATTTGTACTTGAAAATGGAAAATTGACAAGACACTATTCCAATTGAAAATCTCTGAGTGTGGTTTTAATGCTGGTTTACCTGTGTGTTACTGGAGAAATCCGACCCATTAATGCATAGGCAGTTATACTTTGGAGATGAAAAAATATACCATCAATGGCCAAAGCTGCAATAAGGGTATGGCTTGGTGCGGCATCTTTGAATGGTACATCCTGTTTCAAGAGACGAGAAATAAGATTAACAATAATATTATGGCTACATGCAGCTTGATCCTGTCACAATGTATCACTTTACCATTGTCAACCTGCAGTTGGACACCCTGAATAAAAATTATGCTGCACTGTGTCTCATCTCAAGTTGAGAGTTACGACACGTTGGATTTTGTAGCGGTAGACTTGAATCAGTGCGTTTACGTGGTTGCGTTGCCAGCGTACCGACAAATCCCCCTTCTACTCAGGTGTATACTCCCTGCGAGATTAGGTTAGCACACACGATTTGAATCTGTCACTAAGAAATCCAACTTGAGACGTGACACAGTATATTCCATTTGGTATCCTCCCTCCCAGTGACCGTCAGTACTTTGTTGTACTTTCTTTGCGTGTCATTCACGCATACAGATGCACCGTCTCTGATCGTGGATGTATTGTAAACACGCTAGCTCTCTTAGTAAACATATGTGATTTACTGTCTCAAGGAAGCCAAATGGACTATAGTGTTATTGTTTTCTCCTTCACATAAATTGAATTTTGATTCACCCTATATGGCAAAGTTGAAAGTCAGTGTGAGACAGATCACCCCCCAATGTTTGGGAAGAATTACATTACACAGCTTTTAACATTGTGAGCTGTACTCTATTATACATAATATTCCCAGCAAACACAAAACAATCTACAAAAAAAGTTTAAATATTGGGTTATGAAGGGTATATAAATGGTATAAAAACATTCTGACATAATGTTAATAACTTGTGCACAAAATATTTTGCAAAAATGTTTAGTAAAATATTCTACAAAAACATTTTGACAACATTTTTAATATGTTATGTACTGTTTTTCAATATCATATAAATTTTCTTTTTTCATGACCATCATATATACCCCAACATTTAAACATTTAATGAACACGGTGGCTCAGTGGTTACAGCCTTGGACTCATAATCTGAGAGCTTGCTCAACGTGCGTGGGTTCGATTCCCCATCCCACCACCGTGTTGCGCCCTTGGGCAAGGCGCTTTGCCTCGCTTGCCTCACCCCACCCAGGTGCAATGGGAAGCTGTTAGGGGTAGTCACAGTTGTTGTACTGATGGACCCTGCACCACTTGTAGGCTGCAAACGTGGTTCCGACATATTCTAATGACGGCGGAATAAATGTAAAGCGCTTTGAGGCTGTTTACGGCATAAAGCGCTATATAAATATCTACATTTATTAATTTTTTATTTATTTCACAAAACCAAACAACACATTTGTAACACCTTTATAACATAGTGTAAATATTAGCCTAATATAAAACAGACACCCAGTTAGACAGCATTTTACAAGTCACTTATATTGCTCCTGTTTCACACACTCAAGTACTTAAAGAGTTGCCCATATTTGTTAGCCCATTTTGCCAGTTCAATATTTGAAAAGTTGCCCAAATTGATAAAAACCAAAAACAAAACCTAAATTTAGTAGAGGCCATTTGAAGTTCATTTTTGTATCAATTGTATTTTTTATGATTTGTTGTTTGAGAAGAATTCACAGAAAAATGTCTAAAATAATTATATGGTTATATATGGTTTTCAGCTCAAGCTCCAAAGTTACCCAAAAGTTGCACATCTTGCAGGCACTTTTTGAGTTTTTGGATGATAGATCAAAGTCACCAAAGGCTAGGCAATAATATTTTTGGTAGGGCAAAATGGGGACAAGCATTTTTGGAAGACCAAGGGGGGGGTGGAGATTTTTACCTTTTTGAAATAAAATGCTCTATAAAAGGTTTAGGAAAACGATATGTACAGAAGTATCTATTATGCAAAATTTCCTACTCAGTACACCCCGGGCACTACTCACTTTATATATCCAGACTGTTTTAAGTCTTGCAAATTGGGTTCAAAAATAGTTGCCATGTGCAATGGGAAGGAAAGGGGGGAACAAGCAATTTTGGCAGGCTGAGATGGAGCAATGACTTTTTGGCATGCTACAAGGAGATAAGCATTTTTGTAGGAAATTTTCCCACCCTGGGGAGACAGATAATTATTACACATCCTCTAATTGGGCTAGCAAATAGGAGGTCTGGCAACCATGCACTCAGCATGTGTGTAAGTGAGCATGTATAACAAATCACATCGATTGATTTATAAATCAAATATGGCAAGTAATATTGTTAACACAGGTTAACATAGAGTCTTGACTAATTAAACAATAACATGGTCTTCAAGAAACCAGCCAAATAGACTGGTTAATACATCTATTGAACTCACTATTGACATACTACCAGAACAATGCAACAAACAAATATGACCAAATTTGTTATGTGAATGAACAAAGTCAACAAATACCTTTTTATATTCAAAGCTACTGATTTGAGTGACCAAGCAAAATCTGACACTTGTTACAGAACACACTTGCTTTTTCAATATTTTCCCCTCGACTCTTGTCCGGGACTCTTATTCAGGGGAGAAGGGAGACAAGCAAAATTTTCCACAAGGATGGGAAGTTAGTGGCATGATTCAAAATCCACAACAGAAAATTCAAATAACAACCTATGGCACTCTAACCAATACAAATTTGTTGTACTTAGACCGGCAGCATTGTATTTCATGGAACATGTCTAAAATCACTGTGGATCAGTGAGCACCAATAATTGTAATACAGTATGTTGGGCTCATAATATAACCATTGTTTTCTCTTATCATATCACACTTTGTATCCATGCAACCTCATAGAATGGCACATGGATAATACATGCAATGTGCATCCAAAAGATCAATTATGTATCGAAAAGTTTCAAGTTATCTAAATTTACGATATTCCAGCAATTTGATGTTTAGGATAATATTTGTTAACAAATCAGTATCAGATATTTGATAAATATCTCTCAATACAAAGTCCTACATAAATACAGTTGTGGGTGTTATAAGTAACAAAGTTCCTTTCACCACTTTGACATTACATTGACAAATCATGAACTACTCCCCATTCCAGAAAAATACAGAACTATTTTTGGGGGATTAAAAAAATATTATCAACTTTTGTATTATCTAAACATTGTGCTTTGGACCTTGCTTCCAAAGCAGTCATTAACCTCTAAATGAAAACTTTTATTATACATTGTATAGCATCAAGTCTATACCCATAGTAGAGGGAAGCCATAAGGCTAAAAACACACACATAATTTCCACCTTCATTCACTTTATGGGTGAACCTGAGATGATGGATGGTTAATAGGTGGGAAGTATACTTACAAGGAAAAAATACCAGGATGGAATGAGTAGTATAACAGCTGCAGCACTGGTGTAAAATTGTAATTCTGGAGGACTGAAAGAGAACAAATATTGTGAGAAAGTAGTGAAGGGGAATAAGTGCTTGGGTGTGTGACATTTCTTTAAATCTTGAACAGTCTTGGATTTTGCAGGAGCAAAATAGAAATTATAATAATAGCAATAACAGTAATACTAAAATAATCATGAGTTTTTCTTCTGATATCACAATCTCAGTTTTGATGAGGGAAGTTGGGGATGAGGCTGTTGATCTGGTCACACACCTTTAAAAACAGGTTCAATTTTAGCATGGAAATTTAAAAAGGTTATCCCAGTCAGTAAAACACATTCAAATATAAACAGCATTCATAAACCAATTTACTAAATTCAATCTTTATTAAACAAAACAAAAACCCATCATATTTATAGAATATCTGTCTTTCCCTACAAATTTGCAAAAGTCAAGGGATTGGGATCCCAGATCTGTAAACCGGGACTATATCAGATGGGATGCTTAAATGGTACAAGGCATGAGCAGAAATGAATGGTGCAGAACAATGTTATCTGTCATCTTGTATTCTTACCTATATTTATGTGTACTACCACTTAGTAGTTTCTTGGAAAATACATTTTGAAGGCTGTAAAGGAAGCAAAGTAAAATTGATATTGTAAGTTTTTTCTTTCAGTTTCAGCATCCAAAAACAAACAAACAGCACAATTTTATTTAAATTTCTTCCTACATGTTTGTACATTTTGTAGCACTGTCTTATTAGCTTCAAATGTTTTTTTTTAAATTTATTTACTGCATATTGTGTTTATCACTATTTCCTAAAATGGCCTCCGAAACCTATGTACACATACATCACTAGTTGATAATGATTACCATAACCACCCAGGTATAAGCCCACCTTTGGCTATAAGCCCACCCCCTATTTTTCAAAACATTCTGGGAACAAGGGTGCACTCAGGTATAAGCCCAGTACTAAATTTTGGCCAAGTTCTTATATCAAATCAATGCTTTGCTCTCATATTTAAGAACAAATAAAAAAAATATCAGTTGATAATTAACATTCCACTCTTATAATTTTAAGAAATTGACATATATGATAGAAATTACTGGTACATTGGGCTTATACAAATGGGGGGGGGGGGGGTGATTGTTCTTATTTTTAAATTCAAGCACTAGCCCTTTCCCGGTTATAAGCCCACCCCCATTTTTGAAGTGAAATCTGCCAACTAGGGGGGCTTATACCAGTGGTTACGGTATATGTAGCTCCCATTATCTAGCATTTAATGCAATTCTGGGCAAAGTTTAATCCAAATATACACAAAAAGTAATGCAAATAAAAAGAAGCCATATGTTAGATAAATTTACATATTTTCAAACTACATGTATATTATTAGACTGTTTCACTTTATGATGCATAAAAATGGAGATCTCTAGAAACATCTGGTATTCATGGGTTAACTCTGTCTATAAATTATTCATTTTAAAAATAACAATTTGATTTTAATTTTGTGACTTAATTAAAAATTTTACGTAAGTTACACAATACACATGCAAAGGAAAAAAATACCAATGAATGCATTGTGACAACATTTGTTTACAGAGGTTTTTTTTTAATTTATTGTATATTTTCATACATGCTGATTACATTGTACAAAGCTGAAAAAAGGGTGTGGAATATGATTTTAAGAAAAATCAATGGAAAAGTACATGTATGGTGTTTTTGCAACTAGAGGCATCTATGAAAAAACACCAAAATATTGCTAAAACTCTTCACTGCTAAAAGCAAACTGTTCACAGAAGTGTTTTATTTTCACATGTACATGCATGTTCAATCATTATTGCATATATATTTTGAAATGCTTAAATATATATGGTTATGAGACTCCTATGCAGCTCGATGAGAATCATCTTGATTTGAGCTTCACGGCTATGATATTTACCTGTGAAACCACACTGCACCCACCTTAACCAATCAAAACTATTTAAAAGCTTAACATCTCATTTGTTACTTACATGTATTTAAATTGTTTCATTTTCTACTCAGCGAATGTGACACAATATTATATATATAAATTGCATCATTTTCTATCTTATAGGAGTAAAAATTATGTGACATAATAACATGTAAAATTATTGGAAAGTGACAAATTCATTCAGCAAGTAGATGAATTTTAGTAAATACTGGCTGTATGTGACTATACTCTGCAAACTTAATTTTATGCATCTAATCATCATAAACAATTCAAAAAGATAATTAACTTCACATTAACAAATTTATCATTTTCAGCAATGGAGCAAATTAACGTCAATATGGAATAGTACAATGTTGTAACCTTTGTATGAAAATACTGGTAGTAATGCTAGATCTCTTTTATCTGATGACTTATTTTAATAGCATTCACATCTGGTATCCCTGTCATGCCAGCATTTAAACCAAATTGTAATATTTGCTCAAACGAAGATCATCAATTTCTCTATAAATTCTGTTTTTCATAGTGCAATATAAATGATAGAATTGCAGATTCATATGTAGTGGTAATAAAATGAATACAATTTAAAACTTATTGCTTATTTCTCTTACTGAGAGCACTTTCGAGGAACTTCCTAGTCGTCAGCCAGCCGATGTTGTTAGCTCTGATCAATGTTTTCTTGGAAATGGTTAGAGACCAACCTGATCAGTCCAGGAGGGTCCTGGAAGCCATTCTGATCAAGTAACAAGGTTCTTCACCTGATCAAACCAAGCAGCACCAGGGGCAGGAATTTTCTGACTTCGGTGACATCACCTAGTGTGATGTTATCTGATCAGGTTGGTCTCTAGCTATTTCCAAGAAAACATCAGAGATAACAACATCGGCTGATGATGAGGAAGTTCCTCAAAAGTGCTCCCGGTAAGTGAAATAAATAAGTAGTGTTGAAGTCTACTTTTAAATTAAAAATTCTCACAATACAAATTGATTTAAACTAAATACCATAAAGAATGAAAATCCGGCCTGAGGTAAATATAAACCTCCAACTGGAGAAACAGTGTAAGCATTATCCGGAATAATATAATTATTAAAAAAAAAATTTTACTTCAATATTTGGCCTCAAAAAATTAAAGGGAATATTTCTGACAGTGAAAACAATATTATCTTGTGAAAAAACAAAAACAATTGGAATTTGTCATAAATTTTACATTATTCCTTTTTAAAACTGACAGTTGTGGGGAATACTATGAAGAATATGAATCACAAACAGTTAAGTTCAATCAGTGGCATAGGCAGGTTTTCTGTACAGGGGTGGCTGCGGTGCATAAACCTGTGAACATACCGATATTGATGTTTTAATGGCCCAAAATTAGGCCTTAAAAAGAAAATTGTTTGATTGGCGTAACATAAAAAGAAATTAGGGTAGGTGGTCGGGATTTTTTTTTACTTTTAAAGCTGTAAATTGCATTTGATAAAGGCCTTGGAACTTTTTTTTTCCCTTTTTTTTTTTAAATTTAATTAATTAATTAATTTTTGCATTTATTTTTTTTTGCAAAAAAAACTGTAGGGTCGGGCCTCATTTTAGGGTCGGTCGGGCAACACCAATCTAACAATTGTTTTTGAGGCCTTAGGTTAATTTTGGACTGAAACAGGCCAAAACAAACAAGCACATCACAGCTTTTGACCAATTTTGCTAATATGGACTGTTGGTACACACACACCCGGGACCACCTTATTATTGACAACTTGCAGTCACACCAGGCCTCCCTGCACCCCTCCTGCTACATCACTGAGTAAAATCATATCTAGATAGACACTACTAGACTGAACTGTTTGATTGAGAGGGGGGGGGGGGTAATATAGTTTAAAAAAATCATATCATGCAAATCACATCATGATGCAGTGATTTGTCTCTCTCAATCATCACTGGCATTGCTACAACACTATGACAATTATGATGATTCACATGACATTCACACCATCAAAAACACATGTTGATAAAATAATGATAAAGAATTTTGCAAAAAGGCTAGACAGACTGTAAACAAATGTAGCACAAAAGTTTGCAAACTTACCAATCCACTAAATTAGTCGCTACAGCAGCACAAAATCCTATGTAAGTGAAGCTGAGTTCATAACAACTGGTTAAGGCTAGACCACCCATTACAGGTAGCAAGGATAGGTTAACCCAAAAGCCAGTCCTTTCACCCAATATAACACGAGCTATAAATACAGTGAACAGAGGGGCTGAACTTTTGATGGTTTCCGTAAAAGACACTGCTATGTTTTTTAGACTTACTAGACCAAGCACAACGGTAGCAAATCTGAAATGGAGTAAGAAAATTACAATTATTACAGATATAATATGTTCAGTGGCGGATCCAGGATTTTTTTCCAGGGGGGGGCGGCATTGAGGGAGCAAAGTGAATTTCGGGGCAAAAGTTTTCCACGCTAAATCTGGTCTAATTGGAGTTAGCAGAGCCAAACGCCGCCAACTGCAACAAAGTGATTGATTATGAAGAAGGTTGATAGTAGAGAAAATAATGAGCCAAATTGAGGTACTGTTACAATCCAAGAAACTCAAGAATAAAATAAGAATAAAAGTGTTGAATCTGGCACGGTTTTGCATCCACCAACATTGAACATAAGGGCTCATATTGAAATTCCCATACACAGGAAGGTGTGCGCCATCCTGCAGCTTTCCTGTACTAGCCTTCTTTTGTTAAAATCCTGGGCAGGGTGTATCACTGTTGCATATAATCCATCCGTTTTATGACCGAGCTTTCCTGAGGCGCGCGCTTAGCGAGGGGAATCCTGCCTTCTTTCTGTGTGAAAACGTGGTAGGGTATTTCAATATGAACCCTAAACAAATAACACACAGTAGATGAGTAAATGGGAGTGTTCACTGAAACAGGAGGAATTACTGAACAGGTAGAATCATTGAAAAGGTAAATTTTATTTATCTGAACCTGACCCTCCTTAGGCCTACATTTCCTTTTTAGCTTTTTTTCTTTCTTTTTAGTTTTTTTAGATCTATACCATCTTTATTAAAGGGAAAGATCTATGTTGAATCACCCATTCTTCTTTCGACAATAACCTTGTTGCGTGTTTGCAAGGTAGTAAAAATCAGTAAAAGATTGAGAAAATCCTTCGTTTTCTATAATAGTTTTTCGAGAGGTTTAATGGACCATCTCAAAACAAGCTCTGCTGACAGCCTAATTGTGGTAGATGGTCCTACAAATGTAGTCTGTGTTTGGGATAATTATAGTGTTTGGGTGTGTGGATGGGGTGTGTATGTAAATGTATGAATATGAGTAAATGTGAGTATATTTTTATTACCTACCTCATTACGCCTAAAAGCACCATGTTACGTTTAAAATTTGGTGGATTTTCATCCCTTGATTTGTGTGCATATAGACAGCATGGAACATACATCTTGAAGAACCCACATATAGTAGTCATCAGCATTTGAATTGAACCTGTATGAAGGAATAAGTATGTATCAATTAAGTTACATAATGCATTTAAGTATTATACTGAATGACTGACTTATTAGAGTACAACTTTAAATACCAACATAGGCCATAAAAATTAAAAATACCGTACTAAAATTACTACAATTTACAACTAATTCACTTCACAACTTACCCAACATGCTCGGCTCTCCTCCCAATGTACTTAATATGTACTTATTCAAAAACAGCGTACAAAAGCTAAAGAAATACCATAATGCTAAATAAACCAAAGCTGTGACTGTCAGGAGATTATCTTTATCCTGGCGCTGATGTGTTGAGTGGTGTACAGTATTTTTGGTTGGAATAGCATCTTGGACTGAGTTTGACATCTGCATTGTAAAGTCCTCATCTGGTGTTACTGGCTTAGAGCCATGGTGCACCACTTCTCCATAGTGACTCTGTGGAATTGTTAGAGATACATCATTTGGAGTTCTAGGTGTAGTAGGTAAACTACCATTGTTTGTTCGTGGAGTTGTTGTTGTTGTTGTTGTTGTTGCTGTTGCTGCTGTTGTTTTGGAAGAAGATTTTGAGTTTTCTGGGTTTTCATTTTGTACATCAACATCATTGTTAACAGGACTTTCACCAAGACTGCCAGTAGATGTGTTACGTGTCCTTGTTGTATGAGTTGGTCTATATCTGGTTATAAGGTCTGAAGCAGAAGCCTCATCTGGACCACTGTTTTTCCTTTCTGTCTTTGCTGACATTACACTAGTTGTTGTTATATCCATTCAACAACTGACTCTACAATTTACCTGAACCTGACACGAGATGAGGAAGATTTCAAGTGTTTTACAATTTACATACAGGTTGTGGTGCAGGGGTATCATGGCCTTCTCCAGTGGCGTAGCTGGGATTTTTCCAGGGTCGGGGGCAAACCTGTATGGGGCGGGAGCCCAAATCCACCAATCAAAAATTTTGCCGCCTTCCTCAACAGCCCAAAGAGGTTGACCCAATTTTTTTTTTCTCGGTGGTTTGAATAAGTGAAGAGCAAAAAAAAAAAAAGAAGGATTATAAGCGCTAGCTAGCGCCAAAAGCAACACATTTTGATATAGTACCATTTTTCCATTCCTCTCCCTCTCTCCTCCATTTTTTCCTCTCTCTCTCCTTTTTCCTCTTTTTTCCTTGCGCTAGGGAGCGGGGGCCCAAATAGCGCCAGGGGGCGGGGCCCAAATAGACAAGTGGAAGGCACAGTGGTACAAGTTAGATTCATGATCAGAAGTTTGCAGGTTCAAACCCTCATGAAGACAGAATTAAAAAGAGTAGTTTGCATCTGACGTCAGGGCAACAGCGCGGTGTAATTGGTTGCTGACCCACCAGTACGGCTTTTTTGGTGTGGTTGGCAGGACGTCAGACAGAAACTAGTATTTTCAATTTGGTCTTCAATTATACATGTATGCCATCATGTTGTATGTACTTAGACATGGCTGTTACTACTACATGTACAGTCTCCCTTTACTCAGGTGTAGGCCTATGAACAGTTGCATACCAGCATAATAGTGTTGGGAAGGTATGAAACAAGATGAGGGTTGAAAGCCAAAAAGCCTTAACTCACAATCAGGGACAGACTTAGGTTTCAGTTTTCTACTGGGGCCAGTGAAATGGCAAATCTAGTAGCCCTGCAATAAATTTACTGGCCCAACTTTTTCAATATGTTCTACTGCACAAAAAAAAGAAAGAAAAAAATACCTTTTTTGGTGCTTTGGGGGAAAATCTATATAAATTTTTACTAATTTGTCATAAAATGTGTATATCGTGAATTTCAAAAAATTGTATATCAGAAGGACAATCTTTGTTTTCAAAATGTGGAAACCTTGCTATCCGATCCCTTTAAGTCAAGCAAACCTTAACATTTTAATTTGTTTTGTACTAACACATGTACAAGTTGAGTCAGTAGTCCTGCCATTTTTAAAGGTTCAAATTAGTCCCAAACAAAAATGTTTGGTAGACTCATAACCGGTGCGATCTTACCTTTCCGATGTTGATTAAGATACTTCTTGCATCGATCCCGAGATGCGGAAAAAACCAATAGTCATTTTGTCCCACATAAATGAATAAATAACAAAACCCCGATCCCCGGTGGACTCACCCAAAAGGTGACGTCACACCATATGATCGCCCTTATCCGACTTGGGATCCCCTACTCGGACCAAACTTGTAGGGGGTGGCGGGTCGGGATAATCAACATCGGAAAGGTAAGATCGCACGGTTATGAGTCTACCAAACATTTTTGTTTGGGACTAGACTCAGTACACGGTCGATCTTACCGTTTCGATGTTGATTAAGATACTTCTTGCATCAACATCTGAAAGATCGATCTAGCAAGTAACCGACGGATGGAGGTACAAGATTGGTCAGCATCAGATCAGGGATCGGGAGCGGGTAACGATGGTTTTCGCGAGGTCAGAAAATATTTTCCCCCAACGGTCGGGAAACAAAAAAAAGACCACGCGATCACAGACATAAACCTCCTTACTTAATAAGTTTGGTGGTTAAGAATAGCGACACTGGTTCTTACCATGCTGAGTATTCTGTATAGTCTGAAAACCTGGTACCCGTACACCACCGTATTATGATCGCCGAACAATGTCCCGGTAAACCTCCCGCCCGTCTCTGATTACTAACGTAAGCGGAAGTATCGAGAGAAGGCGAAGGTGGCTTCCGGGACACCGCCTACTAGATCTCCTCAAGGGACAACCGAACGGTATACCCAAGATGATGAGATAGCTCGTTAATCGAGTGGGTCGTGGGACGCGAAACCTTCGCGATCCCCGGACCCCACCAACACCTGGACCAGCCATTGCGACAGCGGCTGGACCGAAAGGCTCTGTAAGGGTGATGAATGCGGTCGTGAGTCCCTCGCAAGGCTTGTGTTCGGAAGAAATAGTGCTGCAGCGCCTTGTCGGACACCCCAGCCTATCTTTGGCTTCAGCCGAACCTTGCCCAACCCTGGGGATTGGAGAGGGACGAATGTCGGTATGCACCGCGCCCGTTCGTAGTCACGAGAACAGAGCGCCGAAACAGTGTCGCTCCAGTGTTTGTGAACACGGAAGCTAACCTCGAGACCGTGTGCAACTCAGCACCGCCGTCCCGAAGCCAACGCCAAACCGGAAAGCCATCTTGAGAGTTACGTATTTAAGCGTCGCTTTTGACGGAAGGTCAAAAGGGTGACCCTTAAAGTAATCTAAGACTGTGTTGGGATCCCTTAGGAGGATCACTTTCCTTTTGGTAGACACTTTCGTTGAACATACCGTCGGCGTAGACTAATAAGGTAACCATCGGCTATGATAGTCGACCGTCTCGAAACCTCGGTGAATGGAGAGGACAGCTGACTTATAGCTGGCCCCAGTGGCCCGCTGAAGTCTTGCTTGGAACTTTTCTGTCAGAAACTCCGAACTAGCAGCACAGAGGCTCTAGCGGGAGAGCTATTTGTCTCATTGCACCAAGCGTAGTATGGAGCCAGACTCTGGCTATACGTGCGGAGGGTAGACTTCCGTCTAGCCCGGCGATGAGAAAAACAGCTTCTGATGAAAAGTATCCCTCCGCTGCGTGTTCCTGGTAAGGGCCATGCAGCTAACTGCAGGTGCTCTAGTGATAGACTGGGTACCTCCGCTCCGGGCATCCGGAGTAGATCTGGTACCTCGGGGAGTGCCAGCGGCCTTGCCGCTAGCAGAATGACAATGCAGTCTTCCCACCCGATCTTGGCCACCACCCTCATGAGTAGTGAGATCGGAGGGACTGCATAAGCTGTCATCCCTCCCCAGTCTATGGACAGAGCGTCCACGGTGAATGCTTGGGGGTCCGTGACCCTTGAGCAGTACACTGGCAGTGGATGATTGCGATGAGATGCGACCAGATCTTTCGAGGGTGGTACATCCCTTGAAGATCGCCTGAGCGACCTCGCGAACAAGGGACCATTCTGCTGGTCCCGACACCCTTCCTCGTGACAGATTGTGCGCGAGGATGCTGGTGACGCCCGCGATGTGTATCGCTCTCATCGTAATCTGCCTGAACTTGCACCACCCTATCCGGTGTCGTGCATGCAGGCTCAATCGTGGTGGCCCGGAGTCCCCTTGTCTGTTGGGGTAGGCTACCACGGTTGTGTTATCCGTCAGGACAACGGTATGTGATTCCACGATCACCTCCTCGTGCGAGGGAGGTTGATGTGAAACTCTGTCTCTATGGCCCCATAGGCCCGAGACGGAGTCTCCGTGGATGTGGACCCCCAGCCCGTTTTGGCGCTATGGTCGTCACTACGTGACATACCGGGGGGGCAGGAAACCTGACACCCTGGGTCAAATTGGGCTGATGGGTCCACCACCAGAGTTCCTCTCGCGCGATCTCCGACAACGGAACCGCGCGGGATATTGGGTGACGACTGGGCCTGCAAGCAGGCTAGAAGGCGTAGTTGGGTAAGCCTAACGTAGAAAGCGGCAGTACAGTACGAGGTCTACCATACTGGCCATTAGGCCTACCACCTTCATCCATGCCACAGCGGGTTTTGCCCGAGACTCGGCCAAGAGTCAGGCACACCGCACCATGTTCGCCACCCGCTCGGGTGAGAGCACCGCGAACCCCTCCGTGAGGGTGATCTGGGCCCCTACAAATAGTGGTGACTGCGTCGGGACCACGCTGGACTTTTTGAGCTGATCAAAAAAAAATCCAGGGTCCGCACCCTCACGGACTATCAACCCCATGAGACCCGTAGTCTTCAGTGGAGTGCGTCCGTGATATGAGCCAAACGTCCAGGTAGCAACTGATGTTGACACCCTGTGCTTCAGGTGCGCTGCCACCGCTCTGACCAAGAGTGTTAAACACCCTGGGAGAGATGGACAGGCGGGTGGCGGTATCAAAACTGGTAATTTTGATCCTGTACCTAGAAGCGCAGATGCCTCCGATCTTGAGAGGCGATTGGCATATGCAGATAGGCGTCCGAGAGATCTAGCGATGCTGTTCCCATGCCCCTGATGGAGCAGGCTAGCACCGGCGAGAGTCCCCATTCTGAACCTCTTGGGCCTGAAGAACGTGTTCAACAGTCTGCGGTTCCGGATGGGGCTCCCGTCGCCGGTCTTCCTTGGAGCCAATGGCTCCAAGATCACCCGTAGAACGGGGGGTAGACCGGGACAATCGCCCGCTTCGTGAGAAGCTGTGTGATCCCTGTCAGTAGTGCCCGACGCTGGGGGCCGTCTGACGGCACTACTGTGGACCTCTGAAATGTGCAGATGAATGTGGGGAGACTGGGTTGCCAGTCCGTAACCCCCACTCACCACTGACCATACCCAGGCGCTCAAAGAGATGGTTTCCCACCTCTGGGTGAAAGCCATAAGCGGTCGCCCACTGGGAGATCCCCTGTGGAAAAACCGCTGAGTCCCCAGGAATGCTCTGCCTAGCTTCCCTTGGAAGAGCGCTTGCTCTTCTTCGGGCTTGCCAGCTGTTCCTGTGCTACCCTTGCGCCTCCCAGAAATGGGTGCTGCAGAGGTAGTGGGCTCGGGTACTGTTGGTGGTGCACGGCCTGCTGAAGTCGGAGCTCCTACCCATGGTAAGGGCAGTTTCCGACCTCTTCAGAGTGCTCCGTTGGTAGCTTCTTTGCACGGTCCTCCACCGTGGCGCAGAAGCATCCAAAGAGAAAAGGACCCTGCCTTTCCATCGCGTTGAGCGATTGGAGTGGCAGGCCCCTCCCCCCGGCGCTGAGTGGACACCCTATGGGCTAGGCCCATGGAGCTCTCGTTGAGGCTAGCTGTTAGCACCGCTAATAGGCTCACCTCGCGGGAGAGCTCAGATGTTGTCTGAGCGTGATACGCTTGACGACATCTGGGTCCCTCTCGGATCCCCTCAGGTAGGTCCCGTGGTCCTCCCGCGTTACACGCAGAGGAAGCGTGCAAGCACGCGGCGTCATAGCTCTACTGAGCTCGACAGCCATACGATATCTACCCGTGAGGTTTGCGGGAATGAGAGTGTAGGCGTCCCCTGTGAGGAAGCAGCAGCTGAGCATCCTCTGAAAAGGATCCCTGGTCCTCCTCCATGGACTCCCCTTAGGGGTGTCCGGAGGAAGATCAGTGCTGTTGCTCCTTCAAGGGAGCAGCGGGGAAGGAGACTGTAGTGATGTCACTACCGGACTCAGCTTCCGACTCCTTTCCCTCGCCCACAGTATCCGTATCATGCTCCGATGATGACGGTAACTGAGGACGGGCATCTGAAAGCGGGTAAGAAGGCATAACCACTGTGTGGCTCGCCGACTACCTGCCAGCAGAAGAGGGAGTACTCCCATAAGACCCTGAGGTATCCGCCATGGCACCACTGGGTCCGCCTGCTCTCGCAGCCGTCGTCCCTAGCGCTTAGCAGCACGGGCCTACCCTGATCAAGATCTGGGTTAGCCCCATGCCGGCTGGCCTGGTCACCAGCTGATGTTGGTACTGCGTGGCCATCGCTAGGCGACACTTGCCACGGTGCTAGGCCGTGGAAGAAACACCCTGCGGCGGGTACCACGGGCATACCCGCCGGCAGCTGACCCTGAAAGGATCCGCCACCAGGGTAACCCCATGGTACTGCAGTACCAGCACCGCCTCCCCTTGTTGCCACAGAGACTGTGGCGACTAAAGCGGTGCTGCGGTACCGGTGCGGTATCAGCGTGGGTACCGTGAGGGTTCCCAACTGTGGACCGCTGTACCCTCGCCACACTGCGTTCCCTGTTTTGGGGGATCAAGCTGTGTGCTGGCGTGGTACCGGCGCGGTATTAGCGTAGGTGCCCGTGAGGGCTCCCGGCTGTGTACCACTGTACCCATGCCTCACTGCGTTCCCCGCAAGGGGATCAAGCCGTGTGTATGGGTACCCCTTCTATACCGCTGTCCCTTGGCTAGAGGGAGCTTGCCTAGTACCACGGGTAGCTGAGCGTGCATACCCCGATCAATCACCTCGCCACCTGAATAGGCAGCGTCAATCAATGGAGCTATGCCCTGTTGATTTGACAGTGATCGATCAAGAGAGGGTAATTGACCCATTGACGGTAATGGATCACCCACGCTCCGCTGGCTCTCGAGGACATAAGTGGGTTGTTGATCAGCTAGGCTGTTCAAGCTACTTACTGTACCCTCTAGAGCTTCGCCCAAGGTCGCTGTGTGTGGCGGACCACTCACGGCAGCTATGGGCGGGTGCATAGCGGCTACCACTGAAGTCAAGCCGTAGCTCGTCTTTGTAGCTGCCACCGAATGCACGTGGGTCGCTGTCCCGTGAGAGACTGCGAGCCCAACCCCTGAATAATCGCCAGCCAGTCCCTGTGGACAGCCAGCAGCTATTCTAGGGCCCAGGGTATCACTCGGCGGTCCCGCCATGGAACGCTGCCGTGTGACAACCCCAGTTGGTTCTGCTAAGACTACACCCACAGCGTTAGCAGCGTATCGTCTCTGCTGAACCCATGCATGCTAGGGTTCAACCCAGGCAAGCCCGGGGTACCCTTGCATGCTGCCCGTCGCTGGCTACTACTGTGGCTGTTTGAGCCTGTAGATATGCCTGCAACAGACGGGTGTCCTCCTGCTAAAACCCCGTGAGGATTTTCGCTAGAGGACTGGTATCCTCCTGCTACAAACCCGCTAGGGTTTTCGCTGGTGGTTACCGCTCTGCTGCCTGCTACTTTGCTCCGGCGTATAGTCAGTGCTTTCGCTGGCTGCTGAGCCTTTGGACGCGCTTAGCAGTCCCGAAGGAACCGCCTGCTTGTCCGGGGACCGGAGCCCCTTAAGCAGACCTGCCATGACCCATAGGGGCTGTCACAGCAGAATCTACCGTGTCGACTGGTATCCTCCTGCTGCAAAGCCCGCTAGGGTTTTCGCTGGTGGTTACCGCTCTGCTGCCTGCTACTTTGCTCCGACGTATAGTCAGTGCTTTCGCTGGCTGCTGAGCCTTTGGACGCTTAGCAGTCCCGAAGGAACCGCCTGCTTGTCCGGGGACCGGAGCCCCTTAAGCAGACCTGCCATGACCCATAGGGGCTGTCACCGCAGAATCCACCGTATCGACCTTACCAGTGCCCTTGGTAGATTTCTTCTTCGTCTTATGGCGATGACGGAGCCTATCCAAATCGTCAAGCTGGAACTCGGAGAGTCCTAAGCAAAAGAAAGACATCTAGAAGATCGTGAGCACTCCCTGTGGGTGAAACAGAGCGGGTGTGGGTCCCGCTCCGACACCAGGGAAGGGCAAGCCCGACAGGGCCGAGGCGAAGCGAGGAGAAAAGGGAGGGGGGGCACTACCCCCCCCCCCCCAACACGCGACTCAAGCCCAGTAAGCAAACCTGAGCACGGAGGCTGGTCGCTAACGTTAGTGGTAAAGTAAGGACTGGCTAACTTTATTACTAAAATGTCAGACGGGTCCCTACCAATCCCCACCGTATGAATATCTGATTAACTCGTCTTTATTGGACGGTAATGAAGACATAACGATAGAGTAATCACCCTAACATAGCAACAATAACCTACCGTACATGAAATACAATGTGTATGTACAAACATCTATTGTAACTTACAGGCTGCAATGGTTGTTTTACGTGGGAAACAAAATGAATGGCGTCAACGAGCGGCCATTTTGAATTGCTCGTGTGTCACGTATACAAACGGAGGCACGATATGTAGCTAAGTTTTGGATCGTTTTTTGTCACTTTTTCGCCAGAAAATGCCGTCAAAACTATCCTCAGCCGAACAATACCGGTTTGGTTTTACCTAAGGTGTGAAACTACAACCGTATATCTCGCTTTGGTCGAGAAATTGATACACAGTGCTATGAACAATCGATAGGCACGTCTGTGTCAGTCGGAGACCAAGGAGGATAAGGCGATCATATGGTGTGGCGTCACCTTTTGGGTGAGTCCACCGGGGATCGGGGTTTTTGTTATTTATTCATTTATGTGGGACAAAATGACTATTGGTTTTTCCGCATCTCGGGATCGATGCAAGAAGTATCTTAATCAACATCGGAAGCGGTAAGATCGACCGGTGTACTGAGTCATGTGGTTTTTTTTGTGGTATCGCTATCATCATCAGATACAAATGTATGAGCACGAAAGAGATTGGAAGTAGTACATACGCAGGCCTACTATTGACGTAAAGAGCGGCCGTATCATGTTTCCAACTTGCTAGCAACGCAAAAATATGAATATACAATGTACGAAAAATCATTAAATAATGATATAAATGTCCATCACTGATTATGTGTCTTAAATGTGTTACATGTATATCAGGCTCAAAAATCTAGTGGCCCGCCAGGCCAGCATTGTTGGAAGTTTACTGGCCCGATGCAAAATCCACTGGCGCGGGGCCACCGCTTAAATCTGTCCCTGCTCACAATCACTTGCTCCTACAAAATGAGCATTAAGTTGCCAGGACACTATAGAAGATACAGTCCATTAAGGTGGTTCTACACCCCCTGACAATTTTGTGACTAATTTTGCATTTTTCTCAAAAAATAACTACATTTTGTACACACTGGTAACAAAAGTTATGTATATTATAGGGGCAAGGATTTCATTAAATATGTTTTAAGAAATGAGGTACATTCTAGCGGTACATGTACCTCTATATCTCTTCTTATCATAAATAACATAACGCTTGTATTGAGTCACTGAAATTCCAGTGTAGTAACTGCAGGGGAGACTAGGGGGAACTGGGGGCCACTCAGACTTGTTTGCCGGGAGGGTGGATCGGGTGACCAGATCAGTCATGCCTGATGGACCCTGCTGATGGGGTCCTCTGATGTGTAAGATGACGTGTTGTAGTGAGTGAAAGGTCACTTGGTTTTGTCAAGCAAAGGTCGAAAATGTTTATTTTGAAAAACATTATACGAAATATAAAAATGAAAAAAAAAAGTTTAATAGTCATTGTCTCGAAGAGTGTATCATGTGGTGATACAAGTGGGTCATGGATTTATTTATATAAAAAATATGTTGATACCATGTTACCTTCAGATCAGGGGTAGCGCTAGGTTTTCAAACAAGGGGTCAAAATTTTCAATTTTGTGAAGCTATGGATCCAAAACAATAGAAATAAAGGGTGAAAATGACCCTTTAGCAACCTCAAAATGGTAATTTTGTGCGCCAAAAGTTAAAAAAATGCGCCTATGACCCCATGGCGCAAGTTAGCGCTACCTCTGCTTCAGATACAACCGTATAGCCAAATTTTAGGCAAGAAACGATTACCGGGTAACACATTCACAGTGAATGGAAAATTGTGCGCCAATATTATCCCATTTTAAATAAAAAAGATTTTTGAAAACTTCAGTGCATGGTCTTATAGCAAAACAAAAAAAATGGGATCTTGTTGGAGCATATGTTATTAAATGTTATTTTTAAAAAACATTTGATGAAAAGCACCCTTATGCCACTTGCGAGTTCTTGGTCCTGGTTCCAAAGCTGACAGTGAAGTTCTTAAACTCAGGTCTTTAATGGTGCTGTTCCATTTGCAATACACACCCCGATTAAAATTGACATCGCCTCCCCTCCCCTTAAGCATGGCTCGATTTAGAGGGGCTTTACATATATGTGTAACATGGGTTCTGTGCATGTAAAATTCTGCCTGTGCATGCAAAATTGACTGTTATTTAGACTGAACCTGAACCAGAAGCAAGTCATTTTTTACTTCAGAATGAAACAACAACACCTTATTTTGTATTGGGAACATCAGTTCACATACCGTATATGAGTCAAAATATGCTAAGGTGTTATAAAAGTGAACACAGGGGTCAATTTCTAAACTTGGTTATTTTTCTCTGCAACTAACTTCATATGATAGTGTACATAATTAGCTACAATGATATAGAAAGCAAAATATAAGTTGTTGTACATGAACTTCAGATTTTATTTTTTTCGGTTTGGAACTTCAACCTTGCGTACGTCAGATTTGACAGACAAAATATTTCAATTTTTGTGGCATAAATAATAAATTTATCATCAGGAGGTACTCTTTTGCACTTATTTTAATGTAACAAATATAGTTCTTATGAATAAATGTCAAAAAACAATCCAAATAAATAAATAAATAGTTCTAAATGTCTTTGAAAATTGGTTTGTGGTTCATACGACTTACAAAAAAGGTAAGGTACAACTACAATTAACCTCATTACAGCCACTGGATATCAAAGAATATTTGTAAATTTTTGAAAAAGGTTAAGTATAACATGTTTGCAGAGTTTAAATGAAGTTTAAAGATAGAACATAGTAAATAAGAGGATTAATTCAGATGTGCTTGACGTACGTCAGTTTGACGGACACACATGTGCGTACGTCAGATTTGACGGACACACATGTGCGTACGTCAGATTTGACAGACAAAATATTTCAATTTTTGTGGCATAAATAATAAATTTATCATCAGGAGGTACTCTTTTGCACTTATTTTAATGTAACAAATATAGTTCTTATGAATAAATGTCAAAAAACAATCCAAATAAATAAACAAATAGTTCTAAATGTCTTTGAAAATTGGTTTGTGGTTCATACGACTACAAAAAGGTAAGGTACAACTACAATTAACCTCATTACAGCCACTGGATATCAAAGAATATTTGTAAATTTTTGAAAAAGGTTAAGTATAACATGTTTGCAGAGGTTAAATGAAGTTTAAAGATAGAACATAGTAAATAAGAGGATTAATTCAGATGTGCTTGACGTGCGTCAGTTTGACGGACACACATGTGCGTCGTCGTCAGTTTTGACGGACACTTGCACAATTTAATATCACAAAACCTGGCCAATATTAGAAAAGACATTGAATTTTAAAAAAGTGCAGGTGTGCTACAAATCCCTTGCTTAAAAGGAGCTGTATATAGTGTGATTTGGCAGATTTACTTGAATTTTCTAGCCTAGATCTGCAATTTACAGTGGGCAATAAATCTGTCCTCCTGATTCTATATGTGATCGCACTCCTCCAAACTCAATCCCTTTTCAATGACCAGCTTACAATAAGTGTATTTGCCTTTAAATTCGAGTATTACATGTAGATGTACATTGCATGGTAAATTTCACAAGTTTGTTATTACATAATAAGAATTCTTAACATATAAGAATTAAGAATTCATGCTTTCCATAGTCAATTTTTTCAGAACCTATCGTGCCATAGATTGCTGACTGGACATGTACATGTAGGTAAGTTATATCATCCAAGTTGCTCCATTTTGCAAACAATACAGCCAGCTACTTTAACACCAATCTAGAATCACCATGAAAATGTGGTTCAAGTTGTTCCAATAATAATAATGGAATTTGTACAATAACATTGTTTGGTTTTAACTTTTTTTTTTCTTCTTTTTCTTACACAGATAAGTCAACTGTAAAACAAAGAAGACACTCGCTGGTCACAACAATATGAGTGCATTCATCAGTCATAAGAACAAATAACTTATTTACACATCTATGTGCTATAGTTAGCAAGTCAAATTTACCCAACCATTTAGGTGTATACAACTAAGCACTATGTTAAGCCGTGCATGGCAGTGTAATTTAAAGTTCTGCTGCAAACTTGAACTGTCCTCTGTTGCTGATTGGGAATGGGGCAGAAAGAGTTCTTACAACCTTGTGTGATTCATACCAAAGAAGATCTGCGGGATCTGGCCACTTCCAGAACTTGCCAGCTTTCTCTAGGCAATCGATTTCTGTTTCATCTCCTACAATTTGTTTGACTATCCCAGGATAATACATTCCCTTATATTCGGCTAACACCCAGTCACCAATTCTCCACTGCTTATCTTCATAATCTGAAAAATGCATGAAAAATAATTGTAATATAATGTACAATATAATATTATTCTTATACTTGTAGAGAAAATATATATTTTAAGTGTACATTGATATGAAATAAATGCATGTGTAGTAGTACTTGTCATAAATATGTCAATCTAAGATTACTGAAGACAAATCTTACCTCAGCATCTACTTAAGAAAATGTTTCATGCATCTTTGAACTTTGTAATCTAAAGTTATATAATAAGCATATATTTCATAAAGGTTCCTCAAACAGACTTGTCATAAGTAGATACTCATTATATCACAATATGAACCAACTTTTAATCACAGGGTGTACAAATTTACCTGTCTTGTGATTCTGCACTTGATTAGTGAGAGATGCATCCAGGTCTGGCTCAGATTCATCCGATTAAATCACGTTCACCTGAAATAGAGCAAACATTAAATGCCAAATAATGTTACTTTTAAGCAGGGAGGGTTGATAGCATACTGTAAGAAAGAAATATACTGCAATTGTGATTAAAAGTAACATTAAGTTAAGCACAGGGAAAATCTGCGATTTCTGAGAGTAAAATCGCGCGCCAGTTTCTGAAAATGTGCTATTTTATGTAATTTGCACATTTTTAACAAAATGCTAATTTTTCTCCCCAAAAGTTCAAATACATGCAATATTAAAATTTTTATTCTTTTTTCCTTCTATATTTTTATGAATTTTTTTGCGGCCTATTTTCTATACTTTAAATAGCATGGATTGTGTTGCAGGTCATTGTGGATTCTTTGATTTTTGTAAAAACTTCAGGTTTTTGCAAAGTTAGTACTTGAAAAATGGTTATTTTGGTAAAATCTTAAAATTTGTGGTCGGACCCAAAATGCGCGATTATACCCAAAATGCGCAAATTCCTGCGTTTTTTGTGCATCACACATTTTCCCTGTCCTTACATTAAGTCTTTGCATTTATACGCATTACACGTTTTTGTAGGTCATGATGTTATCAGCAATTTTGTATTAACAAGTTTCCACTTTGTAAATAATAAATTCAACATGTACTGTTAATGACATTGAAAATAAAAACATTTCTGACATACCTTGCAACTGTCTGAACAAGTCTTCAATACTTTCTTCACCAGGGGAAGGCTCATCTGCACCAGGGGAAGGCTCATCTGCACCAGGGGAAGGCTTATCTGCACCAGGGAAGGCTCATCTGCATCAGGGGAGGCTCATCTGCACCAGGGAAAGCTCTTCTGCAGTGTCATTTGGGGAAGGTTCTTCTGATGGTTGGTTTTCATGAGAAGTGGGTATTTCACGATCCATCTTCAATACTTGTCTCTGCCACGGGTTAACGTAAGTTGCATTGGCACAGTTGGTTGGGGGGACTTGAAATGCACCCTTCACAGAAGCACCCCAGTAAACGAGTTTTTATCACACCTGGCGACACACACTTGATGGCATGAAAGGCACGGGTTCCTGCTACTGGCTTCTTAACTTCTCGTTTTCTTTCTCTTTGGATTTCATTTCTTCTGACGAAGAAGAACGTACGGCGTTGTCCCTTGCAACTTTCTCTTGACAGTTCTTCTTTACAGTAGGTGTACATTTCTTCTGCTGTATTAATCACAGCTCTTCTCGAAACAACGGCTCTCCTGACTGCACTTTTTACCACCCCTGAAACCCCATCGCTAGGCCCCTTTCCATGCCTTGATCCGAAATATAGTCTTTCAAAGTCGTCGACCCCATAATCCTCTGTGGCATAGCTTATGTCACCAAATGGGCCTCGGGATTTATATTGACAGCCGCAGCCGTCCGTGTACTCAACTATGTGTTCCAAAGGAAGTCCCCTACTTTCCTTGAGGTGCTTTACAGCGACCTCTTCGAAATGATGCACTGCATGGAAATCGTGCCCTAAATCTTCGCTTATGAAAACCATCGCCTCTTGGACTATGTGGGACTGAGTTGCATCAGAGTGCACACAATTATAATAGCCAACGATAGGGTGAACAGTCACTTGTTGAGTCGCCCAATGTGCAGACTGTATTTCATCTTGAGATAGGCATCCATAATTTTCTGCAAAATCCAGTACCAGCAAGGCCCAGTTCTGTGGGAGCTTTGTACTAATTTCTGTAAACATGTCCTGCTGCCAGTTAGCAACAAATACATGCTTGGCTAGAGTTTCGGTTTCATTCAATAGTTCTTCCACCAGCTCGGATATGGTCTTTCTCTGTGTGATCAGAACTTTTTTTGCTTTTGTTTTCCCATTGTGTTCATAAGTTTGAAGTGCCCACTTTCGCCACTGTACCATAGAGTCACCATGAGCTGCTATCAGTGGTGTAAATCGGTTCACGCAGCTTTTCAGTTCCACATTCTGGGCAACTCCTGTTTATGCAGTCAGGTTTTGCATAGTTGTCACCGTCGTTCTTTGGGCACATTGATAGACCAATTAGCTCATACTTATTTTTGACTTTTATGTCTGGCATCTCATACACCTGAGCAGCCCTGTTCAATGACTCCAATTTAAGCAGAATATCAGTACAGTACTCACAGAGACATTGATTAAGTTTATTTCTGTGTTGAAGGAGGACATTTTCAGGTCTCAGCTTTTGAAACAACGAGCGACTAACAACGGTAACATGATCTGGGTGTTCTTCCTTCCACATTGTGTATGCCTGATCAATAGAGACTTCCATAACCCTTCTCTGTGTCTGCTGTTTCACTGTTCTCATGTACGGCAATTCCCTCGATACCTTCGGTAATCTGTAAAATGACTGTATTTCGTTAATCACCTCCATGCTTGTAGCATCGCTTCGTCTTTTCCGTGACTTTGACATCATATCCTCATCAAGTGATTTTGAAAGCTCCGACAGGTAATTGGGCGCACATCCAATTGTTTGGCTAAGTGACTTTGCATACGGTATTTCTTACTTATTAGATTTGCTCTCACCAGTAGTCGCTCTCTTTAAGGGAAGCGGAATCTTTCTTTTCTTCAGTTCTTGGACTCTCCTTTTTACACTGTCTGTCATGCACTTTCCTAACTGTAGGGTTCTTTTTGCACTTAATACACCAATACCACGTCTTTGCAATGCAGCTTGTTTCCTCGGTGTTGTGTGCTTTCCTGACACAAAGTCTTCTACTATGGACGCAAATTTTTCTGGATCGTTTATTGGAAATCGTTCCCACAATCTCTTGAATGCCATCCGTTGTGCAGACTTGGATATGAAACCACTAGATGTCCGGGGAGGAGTGCTATTGACTGGACATTGCTTTCCTTGGTTTTCCTTTCGCTTTTCACTTCTCCTTTTTGCATCTATTTCCCTTGCTCGCCTCTTCTGTTGTGGGTTCATCCTAGCTCATGCGTTCTTGTTGTTTAATCCGATTATATTCAGTTTTCTTTTTTTTTTTCTGTGCGAGTAAGTACTTTTGACTTTTTTCCTTGTGTTGTACATTTTCCTTTGGCAGATTCTACAGCTCCTTCAGAGAGTCGTTTTCATAGCGTTGTTGTCGAATCACGGCCTGTTTCTCTATCTCGTTCTCTTTGCTTTTCTGTTCTTTTGGCTCGTCTGCTCACGTTGACGTGCAGCTTCCGATGCTAAAAACTTTTTCCTTGCTTCAGGATCTTGCTTTAATTTTTCTCGCCTATTTCTAGCCCAACGTGCAGAAGATGTAGAAGGTGTATGTGCAGAAGATGTAGAAGGTGTATCTTCATCATTTTCAGGCGAATCATTCTCACGCTCCGCAACATCACACGGTTTTTTACGATTGAAACTCCTCATCCGAATACTCAACACCATCTTGACAACACTAGCCTATATTAAAAAAGGGGAAAAAAGGTAAGTGTTAGAACACAGGGCGATTCTTTAACCCACATTACCACAAGTGTCACTGCTTTCTTTTAAAATGTCAAAAACAAATGCAAAATGATGTGATTGGACGCCCCTGTGTCTACTTTTATTGTATTTTTTTACCCACTTCCCAAGCAATATAAAATAAACCTCGGCCATGTGAACATCCCCACCAGAGGCTCAGTTTTTTATTATGGAGCCCAGACTACCCACCACTAAGACCACTTTACTAAGACCTATCAGAACCATTCATGTGAACACCCCGCTGGAGGATCCGTTTTTGAGTTATGGAGCCGGACTACCCACCACTGAGACCACCTTACCAAGACCTATCAGAACCATTCATGTGAACACCCCGGTAGGTTGACCTACAAAAATGTTTGTGTTTTTAATATGCATAGTGATAATTTGTGTTCATGCCATACTATGAACACAAATTATCACTTTGCATATTAAAAACACAAACATTTTTGTAGGTCAACCATGAATGATCCTAGCATTTAGTACTAGGTCCAGGGACACTCCAAAACCGAAAAAAATTTAAAAAAAAAAAAAAAATTTTTTTTTTTTTTTTTTTTATTTATTTTTTTTTTAAATCCGGAAATTCCAGAGCACATAAAAAAATCCGGAAATCCGGATAAATCCGGAAGTGTGACATCTCTGCAAGCCCTATCAGAACCATTCGTGTGAACACCCCGCCGGAGGCTCCGTTTCGAGTTATGGAGCCCGACTACCACCGAGACCACTTTTCCGAGACCTATCAGAACCATTCATGTGAACCCCAGGCTGGAGGCTCCATTTTTGAGTTATGGAGCCTGGACTACCCACCACTAAGACCACCTTACCAAGACCTATCAGAACCATTCATGTGAACACCCCTGCCGGAGGCTCCGTTTCGAGTTATGGAGCCCGACTACCACCGAGACCACTTTTCCGAGACCTATCAGAACCATTCATGTGAACCCCGCCGGAGGCTCCATTTTGAGTTATGGAGCCCGGACTACCCACCACTGAGACCACCTTACGCAGACCCCCCCCCCCCCAGGCTCCGTTTTGGAGCTTAATAATTCAAGACTCAAACAAATTATGCACACAACCCCCCCAAAAAAAAAAACCTAAGCAGCCCGATTAATTTCAAAAGAAGTCCTCATTATTTTTGTTTATGGCAGAAGTGGCTTTATACGATAAGGCTATAAGCACAATTGGGCTACTAAATCAGGAGTTTGGCAACCCTGTTGAAGCGAGTGAGCCAATGATCAACAAAGCCTGGTGCACCACTAGACTTGAGGTAGCGCAAAAAAAAGAAGATTGGAAAAACTGTCCTTGGCTGGCTTGGCTTGGGTGCCGGCGCACGTGGCACGTCTGTCAACAATCTGACGAACGTGCAGCACATCTGTCAACAATCTGACGAACGTACACGGAATAAGCTTTAATTTTGTTTACACCAGTTTAATCACAAATGCGTTCGTTAAAGCACATCGTGTATATTGGGGTTCTAAATCTAGCATCTTGGTGGAGAAACGACAACAATATCTTTAGCGAGGTAGCAAATATCAAAGTTTAAAAATAAAATGGCTGTCAAACCCTGACGCACGCCCAGAAAGTCTGTAAAAATCTAACGTACGCATGCAACGTGTCCGTACAAAAGCATTGGTGCGAGTATAAACACAAACATCCTCGAGGCAAAGCCCCGAGGCAGTGCGTAAATCGTGGTTTAAATTACTCTAATTTACACATGGACTGGCTCAGTTTTGTCTATATATACCGATTTATCAGTTGTAATATATTTTCAAGGAAATTTATACTCACGTACGTCAGAATAGTCGGTCGTCAGGTTTGTTGACAGACGTCACTATGCAACTTGTCATGCCGCCATTGCTTGTAATTTTGCCAAGAGCTGATGACGTTCAACATCCGGGCACCTATTACATCATGTGACGTTGTATTATAAAGGCTGGTCTGGCTTTGAGCAAGAAATATGGTCGTATCTTAAGTACGTCAGATTTTGACAGATAGAAGGAAGAAGTTTTTAAAACCATGATAAAATCAAAACAAATTGTAGCCTAAGAAAAAAATGAATATAGTTCAAGACAAAATGCATTTCGTTATAGGTTGACCATTGTGGTTTTCATGGTAGACACTGTTTAGTGAAGTTACGATCGTTTGTAACTGAACCACGAGTTTGACAGACATACCTGACGTACGTAAGGGTGAATTTCAATTTGTTTTATTTATAACATTAATCTTACTTAGGACCACGATATTTACATTTTTGTAAATTATTTTTATGTACTTTTGACCCACCTATCATGTAGTTCTATTGGGAATCACAATAAAACAGTATGAGCTGTTGGGAAAGAGACGTCACTGCATGTTCAAAAATCAATGATGAAAAACGTGGAATTCAGAAAACTTTTTTTTTTTTTTCAAATTTTTAATGAAAAGATCGACTCAAAACTGTGTGTGTTGTGTCTTTATTAGTTATTTTTGCCTCTGAACTTACAAATAAATCAATTCCTTACTCATAACATTAAGAAAAAAAGAAATGAAATAAGCATATTTCTTTGGTTGTAAAATAACGCCTTAGCATATTTTGACTCATATATGTAACGTGTACATGGCCATATACGGTACGATACTTAATGATCTAATCTTTACAGTCAAAAATTGCTCCCCCCCCCCCCCGCCGGAACAAGGCGGTATTAAAGGTAGCACATTCTCCACATGTACTCGCTGGAATTAAGAGGGATTATAATATCCTAGTCGATACTTCAATTGATCAATAATCGTCTATGCCTGCTGCACGGTCAGTGTCAGAGCATCGAGATGGTCAGAGCATGTGACTAAGAAAGTCAGTCAGAAAGAAAAGATTTGGAATAACAAAAATATTGGAACTATTTTGTGATCATAAATCAGACGAAATTCTTGCTAAATTAAAGGTTTAAAATCATAAATATGATGATGATCGATAGGCCTATAAAAATAAAAGAAACTATAAAAAGTTGATTCATAGGCCTGTAATATACAATTCAGAACATACATGAGCATATTAAAATACTACTTGGTAAATTCGAAAAAATCAAGTGACAAGTAGGCCTATTAGTATTATTAAAATAATAAATCAATTATTTTATATCAGGGCTATGCATGTGTGAACTTGCACTTGCAGCAAGACGGCAACTGTTTACTATGTATTGCGTCAATCGATTATAGAGTGATCAAGTCGAGAGTCATCCAGCGAGAACAGTGGGAGAATGTGCTTCCTTTACCGCCTTGTTTTTGTGTCCCCCCAATGTCCGATGACCTGCCAAATATTGCTTGCCCTCCCACCCCCTGGTCCTTGGCCAGCCAAAAAATCTTTACCCCCATTTTACCCTCCCCCAGGCAGGCTCATAATTATTGCACACGACAATCACAGTGATGATACTGAATCAGCATTTTTATGTGTACTACCGGTATTGACACACTGTCATGACTGTCACAGTCTGACACACACACAGACAGACAGAGTTAATTACAGTTACACACAATGGAATGAGCAAGTTCACACGCAACATCAACAACCTTTTATGCCAAATTATTTATATTGAATTTGAATATGAATGAACTTACACCATCTGTATCCCATGACCACGTTTACATGTCAGCAGTAGAGAAAAAATTCGATCGCCATCTGCTTGCTTGCCAATACTGCATTGTGTTGAGTTGAAGCTGAGCTGCTGCTGTATGTGTCATGTATGGAATGGATTTTTGGGTGACAATCTACGTGGCTAGCTAGTCTTCACCGCTTTCTTGTTTTCACTATGGGCATTGTTCACTTGCGTCTTTACGAATGCGATAAGTCTAGTTTTTGCAATTGACTGGCAACTCTGTCCTAAGGCTGTCGATAGCATGAATGCACACGAGCTGTTAATAAATCAATTAATTAACTATTTTGCATGTCTGATGTTGACTGTTGATGATGGCATCGACTTTAATGGGAAAGCAATTAGATTGCAAAGATTTACACGGTTATCTGCGTACTCTACCTGCTGCTGTACTTGATAGATTGTACAATCATCCTGCGACATGCCTAGCTGTGTTTAGGTGAGTCTGAGAGTCGGTCCGACCCGCGGCCCTTTTTGCTTTGCTGCTGTTTTTACTCAAGAACTCTAGCATCACATTTTAGTACAGGGAACCCATACCATATAGACCATGGGACAAGGCTTGCTAAGTGCTTCAGAAAGTAGTTTTCGTTCTCCCTTTCTGGGTAGAGGATGGTTTATACATGAAAATATAGCTATTATATCACTGATCAATAATATAACATTTCCCACTTTCAAAAGTTGCACGTTACTGTGTAATTTAGGAGTTATTTGGGGTTAAAAATGTGTTTTTCGTGATTTTTTTCCATTTTTGCCCAAAAATGTCATATATTAAAATAGCTGTAACTTTCAAAATAAATTGAGTAGAAATTTCATTTCTATTGTAGATGTTACATATTACATGGATGTCTAACACTGGTGAATAAAAATGTCACAGCACAACTTTAAAATATAAAAAAAATGGCAAAAACCATATTTTTGTGCTATTTCGGCCATTTTTGAGCTAAAAATGTAATTTTTGCATGGGGATAAAAATAAATATAAATTCTATTGATTTAAAAAATATGTCATTATGTCAACCTAGTTATTCTGAACAAAAAAGTTAATACTGGTGAATGTCTGTGACCTATAGTTTTTGATCTATGGCCCTTTCAAATTCATATATGGACTAAAATAGCATGTTTTTGTTCAATATTTCCAATATTACGCCAAAAATGGTCCTTTATGGCCATTTTAACCAACTTAGTTAGTTTTTGGAAAGTGGAACTTCACTTAATAATATGAACATGTAATTGTACTTTAATGTTAAGCTATTTCAAGATCCACTAGTATGCCCACTACAATGTGGTAGCAGCAATTTTATCTACTTTCAATGCAGTAAAATGATGACTAAAATGATTTTGCTGCATTGAAAGTAGTAAAATTGACGATATAATTGCTTCTGCCATGGAAACCGAGCTACCAGTGGATCTACAACTAGCTTAAAATGAAAGTACTATAATATATCCATAATATATGTGAAGTTCCCACTTTCCAAACACTGAAAATTTTGTTAAAATTACAAAAAAGTACCATTTTCAGCCTAATTGGAAAAATTGACAAAAACATGCTATTTTAGTCCGTATGTGAATTTGAAAGGGCCATAGATCAAAAACTATAGGTCACAGACATTCACCATCATTAACTTTTTTGTTCAGAATAACTAGGTTGATATAATGACATATTTTTTAAATCAAGAAAATATATATTTATTTTTTTTTTTTATGCAAAAATTACATTTTTAGGTCAAAAATGGCCAAAATAGCACAAAAATATGTTTTTTGTCATTTTTTTATATTTTAGAGTTGTGCTATGACATTTTTATTCACCAGTGTTGGAAATCCATATGACATGTAACATCTACAATAGAAATGAAATTTCTACTCAATTTATTTTAAAGTTACAGCTATTTTAATATTTGACATTTTTAAGGCAAAATGGGAAAAAAATCACTAAAACACATTTTTAACCCCAAATAACTCCTAAATGAGTAAAGTAAAACGGGAACTTTTTGATATTAATTCAGACATATATTTACTCTTGATTTGTTATGTTTTTATGTTCTGCCCAAGAGTGGACTACGGAAGTGAAAGATAAATGCCCATGTCCCATAGTCTAATAGTAGCTCTGCACAAATAGGGCAGCAGTGCAACACCAATATGAAAATGTCATACCAATAAATGATGTGTCTGCTTTACCAGTTTTATTAGTTTGCGTTGCGAACTAATCAAATTTGCACACGATAGTTAAAATGCATTCGATGATAGTGCGTTGCTATCGTTTTTCGGTCTGACAGCGGTGCAATTTTTTGCACAGAAATATTTATGAATTCTGTAAATGTTGAAATTTGGATGAATGTTATATATTTCAATGACTCCACTCAAGTCAATTGTATCTTTTGAGCAAGATTTGCCTATTTTGGACAGGCTAAAATTTTGCTGAAGTGTTATTTTAGCAACATTTTTGATGTGATCGCCTGTCGTGATCGGCTGTGTTTACTTCTGAATTTCCATTGCTTTACACGGTGTCATGCTTCAGTGAATCCAACTAGCTTTTGAATGCAATGATCTCTAGCAAGAGTGATCGAAATTCGTCCCTCACATGAGGGACGGAAATCAATAGATAAATAGATGCACTGAAAAGTTTTAAGAGTATTTTCATTCAATTAAACTTGAATGGGTATTTGACTCTTAATAAGGTGAATATCTATGCCAAATGAATCGAAGGTGGTACATGTATGTACTTTTGTCGTAATTTGCCGCATTTTGACTTGTGAGGGACGGAAATCAATTTATTTTAGAAACCACAGCAATAGTAACTCTGGAATGAAATGTTTCTAAATTTTGTAACTTTATATCAGGATACCTGGGCATCAATGTCAATAGATGGGGTATGTGTCATTGTAATTTATTCAAGAACTTTTACGAGAAAAAACTTTTTACGATTAATTTTGCGAGAGTTGGACAAAATTTCATAATGTCAACTTCAACAACCCCCTTCCTTGAAAACAGGGACACATTTTTTATTCATCTAAATTGTATTATTGATAGTAAATGTATTGTTGTTAATTTGCAAAACAAAATAAACTACAGGAACTCTTCTTGTTATTTAAAGCTTAAAATTTTTTAATTTGTACCGGTACTGCGATGTCTGTCCCTCACAGTGTAATTTTGTTGACCTAACTTTACAGACCCCGTTTAGGCAGAACGTACAGCAAAATTTTACTTTTTCTTTTGGATTAGTAAAATATGGTATTTTGAGATTAATTATTATACTGTGCACAATATGCACAAATTTATAACAATTTTAATTTTTGGCCAAATGTTACCTAATTTCCGATCACGCTCTAAGAATGTGAAGCTATCAGTGAGGAAATTCTTGGCTAGACTTCTCAAGCAATCCCGCTGTTGAGGTTATTAAAGCGCTCTATCGGGCGATACTGCTTTATACGGTGAGATCTAGTACAAGGAACTTATAATACGGACAACATACATGTATATACATGTAAGACCGTTTATAGGTATACTAGGTGAATTCAAATTTGCCATCAAATTGCATCGTTTTATATATCAAATTAAAGCCCTTGAGTAAACTAAGCCAAAACTGAAAACCTTTTTTTCATAGCACTTTCCGTAGCAAAGTTACATCTTGTCAAAGATTGACTTTCATCAAAAAAGATTCAGCTAGCAAAATTCCCCAAAACGGCATTTCGGGGTGTTTCTAGATCTTAGTCTTATGGCGATGGCAGCTTTTTTAATGGAACTGCTATCAAAATCCTCTAAAATTCCATGTGCGACTTGATTATCACCATAAAAAATCATATATTTGGGTCAAGTGAAGTATAGAAAACATATTTATGTAGGTTTCCTTCACCCACCTATTCTCGAAAAAATTCAAATTTCTATGTAAATATGCATTGTGTTGGGGCCCCGGTCTCGGCGAATTCGCTGACTAGTAAATGTGTTAACTAAGGTTTGCCTAGGTTACCTACCGTTTAATACTGTAAGTAGGGTTGTAAGGGGTGGAAAGTTTCCGGGAATTTTGAAGGGCCCGGGAATATTGGGAATTTGGGGAATTTTCAATTATTGGCTTTTATTATGTTTTAACTTGTATTTTAATATTTAGGGCCTAATCATTCAGAAAGCAAATTTAATCTTTTCACAACATACATTATATTTGATGTTTACAATCAGATAAGTCCTACCAATAAAGAATAGGTCTTGTTTATATGTTCTTTTACCACAGATTTTCAATATTTAAAAAATGACAAAGATTTTTTCATGTGGGATTTTCCAAGTCCAGCATCTTGCATATTTTCATCCTAAGTAAAATGTTGCATATTTTGGGAATTCCCAATTACCATTATAATAGTTCATTGCTATTTCTTAACCAAAAATGTATGTACATGTAGTTGGGATTTTTCAATAGCTTTGAGTCACTGAGACAAACATTTCTATCTATTTTGCCTTTAAAATATTGGAGTCATTTTGAATGACAATGTAACTTGCCATGTCATATTTATAATTGACTTCTTCAATCAAACCTCTTAAAATTGCCATGAAAATGGAAAATTTTCTTATCATTTTCAGAAATCATTTGTTAAATACTTTCACAACACAGGTATAGGCTACCATACTTCTTGAATAATGAATATGAATGCTGTAAATTTTATAATTATGTTTTGGCATCAAAACATAATTGGTGAATGGTGATTATGAAAAGTAATTGGTGATTATTTGTATTTAATTTTGAAAAGTCCAACCAAATGCAAAAAAAATGTGCGTATGTAGGCATACATCATGGTACATACGTGTATTTTGGTACTGAACAGACAACGTTAACTCCAGGGCATTAACTCATGCAAGATCTTTGTAGTTCACATCTTATGAGCTACATGTAGCACCAGCCCTGTATGCATGATTTTTTTTTTTTTGGGGGGGTGCTGATTTTGAAAAAGTGGACCTTTTTTTCAAGGTGGGGAGGGTGAAAATTGTGATATTTTGGGACTTTTTGTATACCTTTGCAAATTAGGGGGCCGCACCCCCTCTGCATACAGGCCTGTGTAGCACTGAATAAGAATTTTAAATTTAATATTCAAGATCACTTAGCTGTTAGCTGGTAACAAAAAGATACTGCTAAAAGTATTCTATTAAAGTCTTTATGTAATAAGTTTAAGATAATGATTATCCCTTCAGAGTTTTGTGGTTATTGTTTCAAAATTCATACCAGCTAGTGTAAGATGTTTTACAGCACAAAAATATAATGCAGTATAAGATCTGGTCATGCTTGTTGTTTTTTGATAAAAATGGTTATTGATCATTCTTGAAGTTCTTTATATTGATTGTATGCTCTTATAAATTACTCCAATACCCTAATCTTTACAGTGATAAAAAAAATGAGTGATTCCCCTATCTAAACTATGATTTTTAGATTTGAATGAAAATTCACGAAAATTCCTGTTAATTCCCAAAATTTCCAGTGGAAATTTTCCACTCCGAAAATTCCCGGGAATTTTACAACCCTAACTGTACGGGAAATCATTAAAGGAACAGTCAAGAATAGGATCTGTCACCTGGATCTGGATCTGAAAGATTACTGGTCAACGCTCCAAGTGGAGCCAAACAATCAGTTGTTGTGCACAGTTGTTGTTTAATCGAACTTTTGAGTACTTGTGTCTTGAAATTACTTGGTTCGGTTTAAATTGTGGTTAAATGCGGTAGGGTAAACTTTTCCAGTCGGAAATCGTTTGATGGAAGAAAAAGTGTTTTAAACAGTTCTTGTTTGCAGGTGGAGTCTGGTTATGCGTTGGTGTGTGAGTAGAAGGAGGTCGTTGACCTGTACACAGCGTCACCATTCCTATATCTTCATGTCATAAATTGCCATGATAGTAACTACAATGTAGTTGTTCAACAGCATGACATGGCGATTTTGTTCTCTGTGATTTAATAGTTTCGAGCTAAAAGGCTGAGCACTCCAGGCAAAGTATAACACACCCCCAATTTCTTCTGATGAAATTAAGCACCCTGGTTGCTTTTGAGGTACATGTAGCATGCTCTGCCTGTGTGTTCCAGCAAAAATCATGTTGGAAGTGAACACCTAAGTACTGGGTGTTATTTGTCTCCTCCAAGTCAACTCCCACATACTGTGTGGATCAGTAGATAGAGTATGGAACGATAACTACTTCATTTCAGTCACATGATCATTGCCAACTTTTAAGAATGGGGGTCTGGATCAATTCAGCAATGTGCGGACAAAGCCAAAAATAAAGGTTCATGGAATTTGCCTAAATCTTGTGATAGGAAAGGTATTTGGGTCTAATGATTTTGTAACTTGATCAAAATTCGAAAATCCCTTGTTGCCATGGTAACGGTTCTTTGAAGATTGCCACAGGGAAAGTTCATTTTTTTTTTTTTTTACAGTTCGAAAAAGACACATTTTTCTAGCTAGCACTAATGAAATTGCTAGAAGTATGGAACAATTTAAATTGCTGCTGATAAATACCTATGTATTAGACGTTACAAAAATGGTATTGCCAGTTTTCTCACCCACCTAGAATATTGTGTAATATGCAATGCAAAATCCCTCTTTTTTGCAAATTTTTTCATTAGTAAAAGTGGTATAACTTTGAAATTCAATTACTCTCAAGAAGAAGTTTGCTGATTAAAGACAGGGGTTGGATGAGAATGACTATGAATGGGGATGATCAACCAACCAATAAAAAAATTGGGGTCTTCACCCCATAATGAAGTTTTACTTTGAAGAAAGTTCGCTATTTTCGATAAAAATGAGCTAATTACATAGCACTTTCACAGTATAAAAATCCTTTACTGGCTTGTGATTTGCAAATAACATACCCAGAATAGTTCATTGACCCATAATAACCATTGGTTATCATTTATTTAAGTAATTTTCACTTAGTAAACTGTCAGTGACCCTCCCCAGCCATATGGTTTAATGCATGAAAAATGTGCAAAGTTAGGGCGCAACATGGTTACCATGGGCATTAATTTCTTGGTGGTGGTTATCTGTCTTTTACAATCTCTACTCTTCCTAAACAATGGATAAATCGATTATAACTAATGAAACCAAATAAAACACATTATATTTCAGTTGGTCACTACTCTGGAGTAGGCTAGGGGTTTTCCATGTATAATAATCATTTCTACTTCTTATTTAGGCCTATTAGCCACTTGCAGTTCATCCATTATGCACTATATGCGGGAGAGCCTCGAACTGGCAGCATACATGAAAGGAAGAATTATGTAACCTTACACAGAATGTTATATGACTGGTTCAATTCCCATTCATGTATGCTGCCAGTTCGAGGCTCTCCCCGCACATAGTGCATAATGGCGGAACTGCAAGTGGCTAATATTCACTACTGGACTCATTGATTGACTTTATCTGAAATACCTCACCAATAATCTACATATGGTTTAAACATAATGAGAATGTGATAATTTCGTGGATTTATAATATTAAAGTCCTTTTTACCAGTTGTTTCTACCTTATCTGGGGTTTATAGCAACAACAGCAACTGACATACCAAGTAACATTTTTCTTTGTTTTATACAATGTTATCTATAAATCTAGTTCTAAGACTGCATGATACTGAAAACAAATCTCAAATGTAAGAAAGATCAAACATTGTACAAAACAATAGAAAAATGTTTATAAAAACATGGGGACTAGACAATGCACTTGAATTATTGTTTTTAAAATGCAATGTCACATTTTTTTTAAAAAGTTAAATGTGGTCATGGTGAAGCCATTGCCAACCCATCATAAAGTGATGCTCAAGTCTTTACTTTGTGTAGATTGTTGTTAGAATTATAAACGGAGTCGCTCATGTGTGGGATTTTCTAATGAGATCATGAACAGTGCCTGACAGATGATGCTGACACTGCTAAGTTTGTCATCTTATACTCTAAATAATCTATTTGTCCCCAAATTTAAGTAATAGGAGTAATGGGATGATAAAGTTCTGGTTTCTGCACCGTTTGCTTTAGGCACTCTTGATATACCATTGTATCTGCAGGATCTGCAAATTCATCATTGATCTTTCGGAAAAAAACTACTTGTGTGTTGTGGGGTCAGATACTCGTCTCAGATGTAGGCCTGCTAAACATGCTAAATGCCCTCTTGTTGCTATTTTACATCCGCCAAAAACGCATTTGCTTAGCAACAGCAGAAGGGTCTCTCTATTCCCAGCCCGGATTCCCAGTGACCTCTCCATGCTCATACCCATCAATAATAAATTCTTTCTGCTTCTTGGAAATTGGGTTTGTTTGTTTCTTGCTGACTATAGGTTAAATACCACTAATATGTATTCCACGGGCTTCAAGGGCAAAATGGCTAATTTCGGGTGGACGTTTCTCATATTCAGAACTCTCACAGTTAAATGCCACTAATATCAGGTGAAACTATATGATTTACATGCCAAATGATCAAAAACTCAACATAGGTTGACCTGAGATTTTTCTTGTTTTAACGCACTGAACCGTAAACACCTCAAAATGGCAGTGCGCACTCGAAGCTGAAAGTTACAATATGTTAGGGCGAATATTTACTAAAAACCGTAGCCGTGCGTGTGAATTTTGGTACTATTACAACAAAAATGTCATATAATGAGAGAAAATATACCATTTTGAAGCATCAAACCCTAAAAAGTACTTTTTTGGCTATATTACTTGGTCAATTTCAGCGATTTTAAAGCAGTCTTTTCAGATGCCATGCAAACAAATAGTTACCTATTAGTGGTATATAACCTTTTTCATGCCAATTCATGACCTAATCATATCTCTGATTCAGAAAGAATGCATTGCTGTCCGTTTGTATTTCCTCTTATCTTGGCTAGAAGGCTTTTTAACTTTGATGTTTGTAATTTTGTCATATTTTCCTGACTGAATGTGAGCTACTAGTGTCAATGCTTCAATGCTTTATGTATGTCGATGTACATGTTTCCTTGGGTAACTGAATAGCGTTTGCAATACCTCTTGAATCCACCGTAGCTAGTAGATTCATCTAATGAAGATAAAGCTTCACATACTTCCTATTTCTGATTGGTGTTCTCGTAGAATTGGTGAACACTGTTGATTGTACTGGGTTAGCTGCCTGATGTTAAAAGCAGCACATAGTTCATGATGTTGATGATTTTCAAATGTTTCTTGGTTAACATTTTCTGATGTTGAATTCCCTGAAGATCCATCTGCTGGAGATGAAACTTTACATGCTTCCTGATGTTGAGGGCTAAGCTTAAAACTTCCAAACGGCGTGCCATTGCTTGCCCCTTCCGCCTGCCAACAAATCTCCCCCACACATGACATATGTTTGAGATCCCAATTTGCAAACCTTATAATAATGGTCTAGATGTACATGTATAATGCAAGCGTAGTGAGCAAAAGAATTTGCATATTTGAACATTTCTGCACTGTTTTTCTAAGCCCTTATCAGAGCGTGTCTGTAGTATAGTCTGCCCCGTAAATGTGCTCCAATGTCCATTGCCCCCACCTAGCTTGCAGTGGCAAACAAAAACCTGGGCAAATCATTATTGCACAGCCCTGATTGGTGTTCTCGTAGAGTTGGTGAACTCTGTTGTTTGTACCGGTATCTAGCTGTCTGATGCTAAAAGCAGTGGCAAACTTACAAAAACCTCTCATGACGGCTAGGAACCATGGTATAGGTTCATTTGACCTGCCAAAATTGCTCCCCCCTTTTTTGGGGTTGCCAAAATTTCTTGGACACCCCCCCATATTTACCCTTCCTACAGGGCTTATCATTATTGCACAGCCCCTGATTGGTGTTCTCGTAAAGTTGAACTCTGTTGTTTGTACTGGGTAGCTAGCTGTCTGATGCTAAAAGCAACCTGTCTTCCAAGCGCTGCCCCCTATCTGTATTTAATAGCGCTGCGATCTGTCTAATCTGCTTAACATGCTTAAAAGGCCTGTATGTATAATATAGCTTGTTTGTACCATTTAAAACTGAGACTCAAATTTAAGAAGTCACTTAATCTTTTCATCAATAGAAATATATTCAATAATTATTTCATTACGGTTATTTAAACACAATCCTTTTAAGCGAAACTTGTCTTTTTTGCCATAAATTCCCCTTAAAAAATACACATTTTTCAAAAACTTGGTACTTTTAACAAGCCAGAACTTCTTTAGAAGTTGAGACCCCAATTTTTTGAAACTATATATCTGTCAGCAAGGGTTCACTCTAGCTATGCCACCATACAATTACAAAATATCAACTTCTTCTTTACAGTTACATCCCTTCAATGTTGGGGTAAAATGACATTTACAATTTTTGCCCAAAAATGTGTTTTTATGCCTCCACCGGAGGTATTATGTTTCCTGGTTGTCCGTCCGTCCGTCCATCTGTCCGTCCGTCCATCTGTCCGTCCGTCCGTCCGTCCGAGCTTGCGGGTGCAATATCTTGTAACTGGTAAGATGTACAGTGATGCAATTTGGTGGGGGGATGGTCGTTTGCGGTCTTCAAATTCCAGTAGGTTTGGTTAGTGGGTCAAGGTCACCCAAGGTCATCTAGGGGTCATCTGAGGTCAAATTAGCAAAAACCGTTGTATGGGCATGAACCTTGGTGTACAGTGATGCAATTTGGTGGAGGGATGGTCGTTGGCGGTCTTCAAATTCCAGTAGGTTTGGTTAGTGGGTCAAGGTCACCCAAGGTCATCTAGGGGTCATCTGAGGTCAAATTAGCAAAACCGTCAGTATGGGCATGAACCTTGGTGTACAGTGATGCAATTTGGTGGAGGGATGGTCGTTGGCGGTCTTCAAATTCCAGTAGGTTTGGTTAGTGGGTCCAGGTCACCCAAGGTCATCTAGGGGTCATCTTAGGTCAAATTAGCAAAAACCGTCGTATGGGCATTAACCTTGGTGGGTACTGTAAACATTTAGAATCAAATTTTTTGAAGGTCATTTTGGGGTCATCTGGGGTCACACAGAGGTCATCTGAGGTCAAATAACTTAAAACTGTTGTATGGGCATGAAACTTGGTGGGTACAGTCAACATTTAGAGTCAAATTCTTGGACGGTCATTTTGGGGTCATCCGGGGTCACCCAAGAGGGGTCATCTGAGGTCAAATAATTTAAAACTGTCATATGGGCATGAAACTTGGTGGGTACAGTCAACATTTAGAGTTAAATTCTTGGAAGGTCATTTTGGGGTCATCTGAGGTCAAATAACTTAAAACTGTCGTATGGGCATGAAACTTGGTGGATACAGTCAACATTTAAAGTTAAATTTTTGGATGGACATTTTGGGGTCATCTGGGTTCACACAGGGGTCATCTGAGGTCAAATTACTAAAACCGTCGTATGGGCATGACACTTGGTTGGGTACATTCAACATGATACGCCTCAAGGTGGAGGCATTGTGGCCGACGCTTTGCGTCGAGAACCGCGCAAGCCGAGAACCGCTCTAGTTTCTACTTAAAATTAAAGGATCTTTTAAAAGAGTGACAAGCTCTTTCTTCATTTGCAAGGACTACCAAGGCATGCCCCTATCTGAAGAAAAAAATAAAAAATTATATCACATCTTATATATTTGTGGCATTCGACCAAACTTTGCCCTTTTTCAAAAATGAAAATTGTAAATTTTGGTCATTTTCGACTTATATTTGTTTTGTCCGTTACCATGCCAACAGGCCAAATGCAACTTTTTAAATGTCATTTTTAAAATGTCCCCCTAAACCCTTTCCATGCTAAAAAGAATCAAGGATTTCTATTTTTTTGAGTTTGTCCACATATTTAAAATTTTGCTTGACGGTAACAGACCCCTAGTCTTAAACACATTAAAACAAAATGAAGGAAAATCATGTTTTTGAATTGTTACTGTACTTGTTATTATTTTGGTGAAATAAGATTCACAAAATGTTCTGGTATGTATGAACAGGGTTCATATTTTCTAAATCGTTCGGATGATGTTCTAGCACTACAACTTTGAATTTTGCCAAGTCGCCATCTTGTCAGCACACATACATGTATTACTTTCGTGCTACATATTGGGAATATTTTTCTTGTTATTTTGTGATCTCATGAAAGATGCACAAATCGGCTGAAAAAGTTGCTAATGATTGTCTTGACTCTGTTGTGTTTTTGTTCTAGGGAATTGCCAGAATTGGGTAAACATTGTGTAATGCGGGTCTTGTTTGTTGACAAACCAGTCGCTAAAACTGCTGTGGAATCATGGGTAATGAAAACTCATCAAGAGTAAGTATATTGCATCCCACTGACCCATTCATCTTGAATTTCTTTTTAAAATTCTTGTATTTTAATTTCATTTTAATCCATGGTACAGATCTCCATTGGTGGCCTTTTACTGTGATTTTGGCCCAATTCAGTTGGTAACATAGGTGTGCATTTCCTCAGGTGCAGCTTCAAATTAGTTAGTGTTCAATCAAAGTGTCCACTCACCCATAGCCAACAGTACTTGGCCAAAAGCATTACAAGCTGGTGCTGACATGATATATGACAGGTGAATTGCACACTGAACTGCACAGAGACCACAACAGCCAGGGATCATGGGTTACAAGTTGATAGTCTAAACGCTTATTAGAAAACATAATAATTTGGTTATAAACCCTAACCAAAGCATAGGGAAAATGCACTATTTACAAGAGTAAAATATGTGCGCCAGTTTTTGAAAATGCGCAATTTGCGCTTCTTTTTACCATAATGTGTGATTTTTCTTCCAAAAAGTTCAAATATATTATGCAATATGGAAAACAATTTTACTGTTTTTCTTCTATATTTTCTTGCAAATTTTTGCGACGGCCTATTTTCTATACTTTTTTTAAACATAGATTGTGTTGCAGATCATTATGCATTCTTGATATTAGTGAGAATTTCAGGTTTTTGGATCATAATGAGTACTTGAAAAGTGTTTATTTTTAGCAAATCTTAAAATTTACGGTCGGACCTAAAATGCACGATCGTACCCAAAATGCGCAAATTTTCAGCGTTTTTTGCACATCGCGCATTTTCCCTGTCCGTACTCTAACCCTTGCCCTAATCCTAAACCTAAACTTCATCCTAACCATAACCTATATTCTAAGCCCTAATTTGAACCCTAATTTGAATCCAAAACCTATTATAACTCTAATCCTAACACTTGCCCTGATCTAACCCTATCACTAAGCGTACTGCTAATCCTAACCTCATCACTAATCCTGACATAAAATGCCCTAAACCCTAACTTAACCTGTTCAAACTAATGATCCTTTGGAATAATGGGCTGATCCTGGATCATTGGCATGCCTAGAAATATGTGGCATACAGGAGCTCACTCCTTCTTCCAAGGAAAGTCATTTGGAGAGAAATTTATTTGAAATTTATTGATTGGAGAAGAGTTTTGAGTGGAATGGGTGGTTCACTGGACCTACTAGTGCAGCTTGGCTGATTCATTTATTTTGTACTGTATCTTTTACATAATTATAATATTTCTGCTATGAAATTCATATTTTTATAATGTATGAGGTATTTACAAGCCGACGTCAAACGTCGGCTTGTGCTGTCTCTTCTCAATTCTTCTTCTTCTTCTTTCTGGCAACTCGTGACATTTTGCGTGACTTGCCACGTTTCGCCCTAGCTCTCTTATGCTTTGACAGATTTCAACCATAGTTGAGCCAAATGACCACTGGACTAGGCCAAACCTTACATTTGACTTTGACCTGACTGTGACCTTTGACCTTGACCTTATGGCCAAAAATGTTGATTTCACAAAAAATGCTACTCCTTCCACAAATTACATGCAATGATCATGTGACTCATGCATATGAATCAACATGTGGCAGTGCTTAAAACTTCCTAAAAAGAATTGAGGTCAAAGGTCATTAAGGGGTCATTTCCGGTAAAAGTCTGAAAAATTTGTAAAAAATATTCAAAAAATCACTGTCTTTACAAATTATATAGCAGAGAGTCGCTATTAGCACACATGCATTGCTACTAGCAAGGGTCTTTAGGATGCCTACAGTTTTGGGGTCAAAAGGTCATTAAGGGGTTACTTCCGGTCAAAAACCAAAATTATCAAAAATGTTCAAAAAATTTTTATCTCAAAATGTAAAGAGACCAGAATAATATAACCAACATACATGAATAAGTGTTCCCTGATGTATGCATGGTATTTTTTATTTTGGGGTCAAAGGTCATTAAGGGGTCACTTCCTGTTTTTAGCTGAATAACTTCAAGAATTTTTATCTCAAAAACTGAACATGTTAGAATTTTTAATTAAAATTGGAACAATGCATTTTGTCGGTGTACATAAGGTTTTTTTTTTTCATTGAGGTCAAAGGTCATTAAGGGGGTCAAAAGGTCAATCAAAAATTTAAAAAAATCAAAATCCATGTATAAGTTCCGATTAAGCTGAAATTGACCAGGAATATTTCTTATGACATCCTAAGCACAATGCAAGAGCAGTTGCCCCATCCGTGACCCAGGGGTCAAGTTATAGGGGGCAAATTGCGGCTTGTATTCAGCGTCTGTTGACTCTATTTTTCATTTTACTTACAGTGAACACAGGGAAGCAGTTGAACTGCTATCAGTGTTACGTTTATGGCATGATAGTAGTCTACCTGGAGGTTTGCCTGGATGGCTACTCAACCCAATATTCAGAACCAATCTCAAAACAGCACTGCTAGGAGGGTAAGATAAAGAAGTATCACTTAAGGGAAGGGGTATGAACGTTTGGACAGTATTTATTGTGGGACATTAGAGCACATCAGACATATCAAATTACATTCTGAATACGAAGAATGTCCTTCTGATATCAAATAATTTTGATTTTTTGAAATTTGCAATGTAATACACATTTTATGGCAAATCATTAAAATTGATATTTTTTATATTTAACAGTACTTGAAGTAAACTTTATAAATCTGATGATTTATACTTAAAGTGTATGTAGGTGGGATGAAAAGCCGACGATCAATTGAAAATTTTGACCTTTTCAGTATTGAAGATATGGATTTTTTCCCCAAAACACACAAAAAATAGGTCTTTTGGGGAAAAAATTCCATATCTTCAATATAAAAGGTCAAGATTTTCAATTGATCGTCGGCTTTTCCTCCCAGCTATATACACTTTAAGAATATATCATTAGATTTATCAAATTTGCATAATTAATGAGCTAATTTGCATAAATGCTAATTAATTATGCAAATATGCAAATTAGGGGGCGGCTTCACTATATAATACATTAGAATATATTAGAAACACTTTGACCAAGTTTCAGGGCAAAATTATGCAAAATAAAAGTACCCTGAACATTTATGCATGGATTTTAATTATATTTTAATGAGCTTCTCCAGTCATTTTAACTCATTAACTTCATTGATTATTGATAAAAACAATAAGATACAAAGAAAATATAAACTGATATATTTTGAAAACCGTATGTCCGATTGACTCCAAACAAAAGGCATATTGATCAGTGTACTTTGCTCTACTCAATTAATCTGTTTAAAATATGCTTAGAGCATATCTTTAAATGCCTCCATAACCACCTTAAAGATGAAGTAGTATCAGTCACTTGGTAAACTTAGATGATGGTATCATCACCTCAGTAAACTTAGATGATGGTAACATCACCTTAATAAACTTAGATGATGGTAACATCACCTCAATAAACTGAGATGATTGTAACATCACCTCAATAAACTTAGATGATGGTAACATCACCTCAATAAACTTAGATGATGGTTGTATCACTTCAGTAAACTTAGTTTATGGCAATATCACCTTTGTAAACTTAGATGATAGTATCATCACCTCAGTAAACTTAGACAATGGTAACATCACCTCAGAAAACTTAGATGATGGTAATAGTACATTGTACTTCTGTAAACTTAGATGGTATCATAAAAGAACCTAAAACACTTGAATGAACACCGCCTCGAGGCTAGTAATTGGAAATGCAAAAACAGGTTGCATAATTTGTAACTGCAATTCAATATTATCACACTATTGTTTAATCATTTTTCAGAGGTAAAGCATGGAGCAGTAATCCTGATTTGTTAGGACCTGATAAACATGCCAAAGATGTGGACTCATTGGACAAATATGCACTGGAAAGATGGGAGGTAGGAATCATATTCACAGATCACATTGATTACAACAACTAATACCAGCCTGGAGCTGGCTGTGCTGTTTCCATGTACATGAATCAAAGCAATGTTCAAGAATCAAAGCATGAGCAGGAGTGGCTTATATACCAGTGCACAATATTGAGTTTTAAGCAAGTAGTATCATAAGCAACACAAGATGCAAATAATGTACAAAAGCATCAGTCATTGCCATATATTTGTTCACTTATTTCAGAACTTTGTGAAACAGAAGCTTTAGTTAATGGCATCTATGTTTCCTTAAATTGATATACAGTCATGTACTATACTTAACTTGAATTGAACTTGTGACACTTTTGGTCCAAGAGATAGCAAGAATTTCTTTGACAAAAATGACCAGGTGTCTTGTTATGATAGTTGGATAGAACATCCCATGGGACATTTGAAAAGTGAAGTCTTGAGTGTCGTGAGCGGTGGAGCGTGACATCAGAGGTCAATGACCTCAAATTTGAACCGTTTTCCTGTATAATTCGTATTATGCATGCCATTTATTAACAACAGCCTCGGTTTTCACATTTTTGGTGTCTAATGAAAGATATTGAAATTATGTATCAAACAAAACCAATATCAATGAGATTTAACAATGTTTCGATCCTAATTTTGAGCCAAAAACGTCAAAATTTAGCATTTTTACCTATATTTTGCAAATTGACCTGACATAAAACTTATAATTTCCTAAAAAGCGTGGGTGCATTACTTAAACATTCTTACTCAAAAACTGACCCATTATGTTCACAAAAAGATGACCAAAAACAATGTGTGTGGGTAAAGTCATTTTTTTGGGCTAGGACATTTAAAGTGCAATGACCTCTTAAATTGACTATGTAAGAGGTTTTCTGCACATATAGACTGTGGGCTATGCTAACCTCACTCCCCCTGTGGGGATTTATGGAGGCAGGTATTTTTGGGACCCTAATGCATTGAGGTTTTGAAATCCGCTTGCCTGCACTTTGGCCAGCGATGGGTGAGGCGGTGAGGGCGCTTTTTTCAAAATGGCCGCCAAAATCACAAAAATCAACATAACTAGGCCAGTGAAGCTCCTAGCAGCATAATTATGATGTCTACACCCATGTTTTTAGGGTCAAGGAAACCTACAGTATCACTTACATCAACAGGGGACCTAAATTTCCAAGATGGCTGCCAAAATTTCAAAATGGCCGACATTAAAAATGAAAATTATCTATATCTCAGTCCTTGAAGCTCCTGCAAGCATAATTTTGATGTCTATACCCATGTTTGCAGGACAAGGAGTCCAATAAAATCACTAAGAACAGCCCATGACACAAATTCCAAGATGGCTGCCACTGAATTTTAAAATGGCTGCCATTTAAATCAATTTTGTCTATATCTCAGTCGTTGAAGCTCTAAGGAGCATGTCTCTAATGCATTATGCTGTATTGTCGGAATTAAGGATTCCAGCCAATTGCTGCTGTGTTAGCCATCTACTGCTGATATTGGTGTTGATGAAGTAGCTTCCTTTCATTGTGTTGCTGAAGTAGCTTTCAATTGTTCACTGGCGCTAAGGTAGCTACCTACATCTGATATTGGTGTTGATGAATAAGCTTTCAATTGTTCATTGGCTCTAATGTAGCCATCTACTGCTGATATTGGTCTTGAAGAAGTAGCTTCATATTGCTGATTGCTGCTGGGTTAACTGGGTCAACACCAATGTCAGCAGTAGATGGCTAACACAGCAACAAGCAATTGGTAGCTACTTCGTTAACACCAATATTAGCATTAGCGCCAATGAACATTTACTTCAATTGAAAGCTGCTTCATCAACACTAATCAGCAATAGGAAGTTACTTCATCAACGCCAATATCAACAGTAGATAGCTAAACCCAGCAACAATCAGTTGGTAGCTACTTTATCATCACCAATACCAGCAGTAGATAGATACCCCAGTACCAACCAGCAATTGGGAGCTACTGTATCAACACCAGTATCACCAGTACAGTAAACCCAGCACCAATCAGCAACTGGGAGCTACGTCATCAAGCTACTCTTAGCTATCGTTTCATTTTTTTCCTAGAATTAATCCTTTTACAAATAGAGTTACTGAATATGATTAGATTAGTTATTGATCTTGGAGTTGGGACATCGACTGTTAAGTGCCCAAGTGGGTAAGTGCAATAGCTGCCATGTGTAGCTGAAATGTACATATGAGTACAATATATATAATATATTGCCAAATGTTCACAGGACAGCTATTGCACTTCCCATTTATACTACTAAGGCTTTAATACTTCCTTTGTTTAGGTAATAGACATGTCGTTGATTATTTATGGTGTCATTATTGATGCCATTTTGAAAAAGTGCTCTCACCGCCTCACCCACCGCTGGCCAATGTGAAGGCAAACGGATTTCAAAACTTAAATGTATTGGCTGGAATCCTTGATTCCGACAATACGGTATAATGCATCAGAGACATGCTCCTTAGAGCTTCAACGACTGTGATATAGACAAAATAGATTTAAATGGCAGCCATTTTAAAATTCAGTGGTATCCATCTTGGAATTTGTGTCCTGGGCTGTTCTTAGTGATTTTATTGGACTCCTTGATCCTGCAAACATGGGTATAGACATCAAAATTATGCTTGCAGGAGCTTCAAGGACTGAGATATAGATCATTTTCATTTTCAATGTCGGCCATTTTGAAATTTTGGCAGCCATCTTGGAAATTTAGGTCCCCTGTTAATGTAAGTGATACTATTGGATTCCTTGACCCTAAAAACATGGGTGTAGACATCATAATTATGCTGCTAGGAGTTTCACTTGCCTAGTTATGTTGATTTTTGTGATTTTGGCGGCCATTTTGAAAAAAGCGCCCTCACCGCCTCACCCACCGCTGGCCAATATGCAGGCAAGCGGATTTCAAAACCTCAATGCATTAGGGTCCCAAAAATATCTGCCTCCATAAATCCCCCCCAGGGGGAGTGGGTTAGCATAGCCCACAGTCTACAAGTGCAGAAAATCTCTTACATAGTAAATTTAAGAGGTCATTGCACTTTCAATGTCCTTGCCCCAAAATGACTTTACCCACACACATTGTTTTTGGTCATCTTTTTGTAAACATAATGGGTCAGTTTTTGAGTAAGAATGTTTAAGCTTTTTAGGAAATTATAAGTTTTATGTCAGGTCAATTTGCAAAATATGGGTAAAAATGCTAAATTTTGACGTTTTTGGCTCAAAATTAGGGTCGAAACATTGTTAAATCTCATTGATATTGTTTGATAGATAATTCAATATCTTTCATTAGACTCCAAAAATGTGAAAATCGAGGTTGTTGTTAATAAATGACGTGCATAATACGAATTATACAGGAAAACGGGTCAAATTTGAGGTCATTGACCTCTGATGGCATGCTCCACCACTCACGACACTCAAGACTTCACTTTTCAGATGTCCCATGGGATGTTCTATCCAACTATCATAACAAGACACCTGGTCATTTTTGTCAAAGAAATTCTTGCTATCTCTTGGACCATTTTGGTAAGATTTGGTTTGCCCAAATTGAAATCCATTTTGCCAGCAAAATGACTTCATATACCCCTTTAAAATGTGATGAAAGCACATTGTTGAAAAAAAAATATCTGGAGCTGTCAGTTGTAAACTTGTTCAAAAATGACAGTTGCAAACTTGTCCAATGGCGAACCCGCTAAAAAACTTACTAATTGGTCTGAACTCCCATCGTAAAAGCCTATCCCACAATTTAAAACGTACCACAGTTATGTTTAATTTCTATATTCACGTAGTTTATAAGATGATAGTATATTGTATTTGATTTGTATTACTACAGTGTGTTCTTCATTTCCTGGTTGGATCCCGTGGTGTGGATACATTAAGCAGAGATGTGGCCATGGTTCTTTCACATGCAGGTCTCATGAAAGCGTAAGATATATTCCACTAGAAATCCATACACCCCTACACTCTGATCAGCTTGTAATCGGTGGGACATGGGTGTAAATTGGGACTTTATTTACTCACGCAGTAACAAAAAACAAATAATTCTCGCCTAATACGAGCTGATCGTAGTATAATGGAAAACATGAACTTAATTTCCCACACTTGGGTGTATATTTCAAATGGAGTCACCCATTCATCAGGTAATCCCATTGAAATTCACACTTGCTGTGAAAAGTATTTCAATTGTATAATTATATCGGGTATTATTGGGAAAAAAACCTGCCAGAATTGTCCAAGGCTATTGTTAATTTTGGTGTGGGTGGGGGTATCCAACTATAATTCTGAAAGCTGACCAAAACTACCGCCACAGCACAGGAAAGCTATTGAACAGTGTAGTGGTTGTATGCAGTTCGCTCAAGCATATTGATATACCAGTGCCTTGCCTTTCTTGATAAACATTGAGGTCAACTCATCTATAGGCTAAGATATTGTTATCAATCTTACTATTTCTGTTAATTTTTAATGATGGGTTGTAAAATAGAAAAGAAAATCAGTGGCAGCACCAGGAATTCCTGTTGTGTTTGAAAAAATACAGTTGAGTCAAGGACAAATATATTTTTCTTGTGAAAAAGTTATAAACAAGTGTGGGTCGGTGGGTTTGTTAGAGCTTGGTTACGCCAGAATTATGGATATGCCACCAAAGCAAAACAAATAATATGGGTCATTAGTGTACCCCCTTATCGCATTATGTACCCATTACACCTTTGTACTGATAACTCCTGATGGGCATCAGGTAGGAGTATTCAAATTTGTAAACAACTACACAATCAATTTTTTCAAACATTGTCTATTACAGTGCAGAAGAGGGTGGTATGGTCATCACACCAGCGGGTTTTCAGTTCTTACTCCTAGATACAGCATCTCAAGTTTGGTATTTTATGTTGCAGTATTTAGAGACAGCTGAGGTGAGATCAACTGGATAATAATTCTATTATTACTTATTGAATTCCACTTTCATCTTAACCTTTAACCCTACCCCTAACATTTATCCCAACTCTATCATAACTAACAAGTTTAATTCACCTGAGCCTCAACCCTGGTATTCAAATCCTACTTTTTATTTTATCCTAACTTGAACCCAACCACAACTTTGACTCAGCCTGTCAAAGTTGTTGTAGCCTCAACCCAACTAAAACCAAAATCCTACATCATAGGGCTCTATAAATGCAGCAACTTTATTCTGCTATTTTTGACAAATATTGGTATATAACTTCCTTTCAGGAACGTGAATTAGACTTGGTGCAAGCTCTCTCTTTCCTGTTTCAACTCAGTTTTTCAACTTTGGGAAAGGTAAGATTATCAATAATCATAATGCAAAAAAGGGCTACTCTATGGGCGAACAGACTTGCCAAGTAGGCATTTTTTTTTGGATGAGGGAGGCATAATGACCCTAAAAATCACTAAAAGCTTGAATAATCTGAAAAGATCTGGAAACTGTTTTGTAAACACATTTTGAAAATTAAAGTTTTTTCAAAACATTTCCGTCAAAATCAATCCACTTTAGCAAAAAAAAAAACAGCTGTTTTTAATTTCATACAGCTACAGCTAAAAAATTATCTGAAATGCAAAATCGAGGTCGGTCGGGCGGGCCTGTACCAAGGTGATTATTTGTCGCCTATTGCATGGCAAATACATTTTGAGTATTGTGCAAATTTGAAAAAATATATCAGCATTATAAAAAATCAGTTCCTTTGATATTTTGACATTATTTATTCATTTGTAACTCAATCAAGCAAGAACTATGCCTCTAAATATGATGTTATTGAGTTAGAGGCAGAGGGAGGCTATCTTATGTGGGTCAGTAAAATAATTGATGACCATCCAGAATATAACATGAAACTATATGGTTCTCTGTGATCTAACAACTGAGCTGTTAAAGCCATGTGTGATTTCTGTCAAATTGAAATTCATTCATGATTCATTTATCTTTATTTCATTCAATTTGAAATACAGCAGAAATTCGTTATTCTTTACCAGCAATGGTGAAGTAATAAGTTAGTTATAACTGTATAGGGAGGGTTTCTGTTCATTTCAAGCCGAAATAACAAGGTTAAGTGGAAAAGAAACCAATGACTATGACTAGGTTTAACATTGAGTTCTGTGGGTTTGTATTACAATTCGATGTTGAAATGCTCAGTTGACTTACAAACACAATTAATTTGGCTCCCATTTAGGTGTAAATTGGGACATGTGTAAACATTACAAATAGAGCAAAAATCAGGTTTGAAAACATTAACCAATTTCATATTAGGCAAAAAAAAACAAGTTTGTTTCCTGTAGCGCACACGCTTTACGTTTTTGACGGCTTATTTTGCGCATTAGAATTTTTACAAAGAAAAAAAAACCCAAAACTCGGAAATATCACAAAAAAATAATATAATACTCTACTGGAGTAAACATTTACACATTACGCAACAAATGAGTGTAGTGAAAAACTACTGGAGAAAACATCACATAGTTTTTTAAATACCTTTTTTAATCTGCAGGTTGAAAGGGGATCATAATATTCTTGAATATGAAGAAATATGATTTGTGTGGGGGTGGGGGTGTGTGTGTCGGAGACCCACTGTAAATTCCCATTCCAATTTGCAGCAAAAAAGGGGTTTTTTTTCACTTGAAGACATGGATTTTAAAAAAATATAAATAAAAAACTGCATTTTGCTTTTGACTTTTTGGACCTGCTACAGAAAACAAACATGGTTTTTTTTGGCCTTATCAGATCGTACATTATTGCTTTAATCAGTAATAACATTCTCTGTTTTGGTATCTATTGGTCTTCAAGTAGACAGTTACAATACCATTTTTGTTTTTTTGTGTGTGTTTTGTTTTACAGGCATATTCTACTGATGATATGAATGAATCCCAGCTGCAATTTTTACAACATCTTAGGGAGTTAGGTTTAGTATTTCAAAGAAAGGTAAGCATTGGTGGGTTCAAACCATAAGCATTACCAGAGGATAGCATAGGGGTCATCCCTCAATAACATGTTCTTGTGTAAAATTAGGATGAAAAAAAAACCCAAACCGATATTAACAATGAGCCCTATTTGGATTATGCTTCCTCTCACACTGAGACAAAGTTCTTAATGACATGACTTTTGCCCCAAAAGAATTTCCAGGTTGCATGGCCAATATTTTTTTTTATAAACAATTACATACCAAAGCAGTTATTAAAATAATAAGATACGAATACTGTTATTTGATGTGGTCAATTTAATTCAGCCTTTCTTTTTTACCTCTTGAATCTTTGCAGAGGAAAGATAAAAGATATTATCCAACTAGATTAGCTATAAATCTGGCATCAGGTAAAGTACCACAATTAGTTTCTTAATAATTTATTGAAGTTTTGGGTTTAGCTGTAGTTTTTATGTACTGTGTGATAACTATTAAGATTACCCATGTAACCAAAACTATTAAGATTACCCATGTAACCCATGTAACCAAAATTTCCTTTCATTAATGCCAATATTATATTAGCAATCCCAGTGACTGACAGAAAAATACCAGTAATCAAACGCCATTAGCTATGGTACTGCGTTGCTATTGTTCAATCGTAGAAAGTTGCCTCAAAATCAGCTGGTATAATTTCATGCTAGAGGATGATAGCAACTTTTGATTGATATATCTGCAACCGCTTTTCCGATCAAGCAACAGATGAAAAATGTCATAAAAAAGTACTATGCTCATTGGGACTGCAGAGTATGATATGGTTATAATGCAGGTCTAGTAATGCTGTATGGTTTGAATGTGTGCTAGCTTCCAGTCAAATCTGTAAAATTAGCCATATTTCTGTGCAGTCAAATTTAGCCTGTGAGCATCCTGGTTCGCCCACAGTGAACACATACTTTGTTACACCTCCAGCTTAGCTGTAGCGACATTAGTGCTTTTACACTAATGCAGTTTTCGCTGCAAGCATGCCAACGAACTGCCCTTGTATGCATGTGTACATGCTCAGCTCAAACTCAGTTTCTCGTACACAATTTGATAATGCGACCAGTGAAATACGCACCTACGTCATTACCAAACTGAAACTGGCGGTGAAACATATTACTTACTGCTAGCTTACTTGTGAACATAGCCTTCTAACAAACACTACCTGCTTGGAAATATATTGTCATGAATAATACAAATTGAGGCAGACGCCAGATACTGAATTAAAATTTTGTGTATGTTTTGTTTTGTGAATTCATTTAATACGATGCAGGAATTTCTAATGTGAGTTCAGACAGTCATCGAGATGGTTATATAGTGATAGAAACCAACTACAGAATATATGCCTACACCCAGTCAGAGCTTCAGATTGAAATATTGGGGCTCTTTTGTCAAATGCTATACAGGTAAAGTATAATATACAACCAAATATTCAAAATTGCAATTTGTTATGGAAACAAAAAAAAACACCAATGATTTCAGCAAGTATGGTATGAAGCTATACAAAACTACATTGTTTTTCACACTGGAGTGATACCTATGTCATTGTGTGTTGGATGCCATGGACCTGCAATTAGTTATCATATTTATAAAGTTAACTTTCCCACTAAAATGAGCTTGAAAATGATAATGTATAAATTGGCAAATATGACACTTTCATTCAAAAATTACAATTTGCAGTCCAAAAAGCATAATTATGATTTTATCTTAGCCATAGTCAGTTTGATTCCTTGAGCATAATTTGGAAAAGAAATAAACGTCAATAAAACCTTATTTAGTAACCAAGGTTGTATATTGTGAACTTGAGACATGTCTCACATCGGATCAGATCTTCACACCCATCTAACAAAGCTGTAATAAATGCTATGTTATGAAGGATAGGTTGGTGTTGCGGTTGTAACACTTGTCTCTCACCTGGGTTTGATTCCCAGCGGTTCCCAATCCATGACCATCCTTTGCAGGTAATCCAGTTCTCCTGCATTCTTAAATCAGACCTCTTCCCATATTCCTGTTCTGTCTTATCATTGTGGTATATATACTTGTCCATTTGGCTTCCTCAAGACACGCTTCCGTGTGTGATATACATGTGATCAAAGGCAGTGTATCTTTAGTGCCCAGTCACTTTGTGCTGCATCGTGTGCTACAGGTGCACCACTTTTGATCATGCTACTGTCTCAAGGAAGTCAAATGGACTATAGCTGTGTTAAATTGTGCTTCACAATAGCACCTTTAGATCCACTTGGTAGATATATTAAGTCACACATTTACTTATGTTGAAAAGTTAATCTATAAGAAAATATAATTTAAAAATAGACAAAATTCATTGAATTGTAGTTCATCAAAGATCCAACAGATAGATGACATGGGGTTTTCACCTTCTTCTTTCTTTTTCATTTTATTTCTTGTTTTTTCTTTTCATTTTGTGTAATATTCTCTTTTTCAGATTTCCCAACATGTCTGTGGCCACACTAACAAGAGAAAGTGTACAGTCAGCAATATCTAATGGAATAACAGCTGAGCAAATACTGCATTTTCTAAGAACACATTCACATCCAGAAATGAGAAATAAGGTGGGTGGATGGGTGTTACATAATTCGCCGTACTATCACGGCAATTTTTGACACGAAGATATATGATGACGCTGTGTGTCAGACAGCTGAGGATCTGTGAGATACTGTGATTTAGGTACAATACAATACAAAGAGCATTTGCCCCATTCCTAAAAGGCTCGGATCGCTTACAAAATAAAAACCTTAATACCCACAAATACCTTAGGTACCCACAAATGTTTCTAAAAAATTGCATTTTTACAAATTGGGAAGTAACATGGAAATTGTGGATTTAATTGTGAATAAGTACCCACGGAATGCTGCTCATGGGTAATGCTGCAGTCAGCTGCACATGGAGTGATCAGTGTGGAGAAACTTGAGTCATATTGCTGATTGTGACTGAATTTATTTTCCCATGTATCATGCAAAATAGCATAATAGGATCTTTCTGCCAAGCCCTTAATGTCAGGGTTGCCAGGTTGCTGGGTTTTTTTTTGCTTTTTTTTTAAAGAAAATAATGAAATAAAACTTACACAAATTGTCACTCAAATGCCAAATTGTTGATATAAAATCTTGAGTCAATCATGTGAAAATGGGAGATAAATCAAGGGGATTTCCATTGAAAAAAAACTGTAACTGGTAAAAGACCTGCAAGGGTCCTTAAAGTCATTTAAAATAATGAAGAACATCAAATGGAGTAATGTAGATGATTAGTTCACCAAAACAACATAGAACTGTCCATAACTAGTCAAACTTAAAAAATGGGGATTTAAATCAGTGATTTTTTTCATCAACATGATTTAAATCAAGCAACCCTGCTATACGTCAAGCCTCTATACAATACATCTCTTTGAAGATGCTAAATATTGCCTTTGAAAAAGCTGGAGATACACAGGTTTGGTGCAACCGGTAGGTGTGACAACCCCTTTTGAGATTCCCACTGTGCTATGCATGTGTTTTATTCTCTATATACCAGCATTTGTAATATCCATAATTGTTTTGTTACAGGTGCCTGTCATACCACCTGTAATAAGTGACCAAGTCAGGTTATGGGAATTGGAACGAGATAGACTCAGGTTTACACCAGGTAAGAGTAGTCAAAGTATTCAGTGATGGTGAGAGATGTGATGTGTACACACAAAACCACCAGCAATATACAGTAAGTTAAAGAATTAAGGTACCATTTGTGTTCACCCCTGTATATCAGAAATAAAGACAAATATGTCAAAATTAAAACAAGCACCCAATACCTGTACTCTTTAGCTCTGATTTAAGACCTTATTTGTTTTGTTAAAATTGGTTGAGAATAAAGAAACAGTGATCTAAAAGTTAATGAAGAAACAAAATCAAAAGTTGCACTTTTTGTTCTAATCAATGAAAGCATGACGCTAGTTTTAATGTGCCTATCAATGGAAGCACGGTGCTAGTTCACTCTTGTTCGCGAATGCTTTTTGTACAAATCAATAGGGCATGCAATGGAGCAAACTGCAACTTTTAAATTGGCATCTTCCTTGACTTTTGGATCTTTGAACGTTTGGATTTCTTGAACAATTTCAACGAATGAGGTCTTAAATTCAAGCTTCAAGATGCAGCTATTGGCTGCTGGTTCCAATTATGATATATCTGTCTTTGTTTAGGATGTGCAAGGGGTGAACATAACTGGTACCTTAATTATTTGGCTTACTGTATTGCCAACTCTGCAAGCAGGTGCAGTATCAAGGAAATTTGACTTCAAGAACAAGAAAATTAATGTTCAAAGCTGTGGTTAATGGCCAGTGATTTGGTGTAAAACAAAGGAATCGCATAAATGGATGACATTGTTTTCATGTGGTGCTTCTCCGGGAGATAATTAGCACAATTCTGTCACCTTGGATCATGGGGAAGGTACAAGTTTTTTAAATTCTCAGTCAGTCACAATTCTTCTGATAATCTACAACTTTCTTGTCAACATACACAGTTTGAAAGTTCTTGTGTGGATTTTAAATGATTAATTTTCAAGTTATCCGAGAGTAGCAGGCTTGTGTTGACATACATCAGGTTGCTACTCACAATACATACACAGTTCTGTTTTACTTGATAATGTATTCATATCAATTAAGGGTAGACGATGTATTGTTGGTCGAAGCAACCTAAAAATCGATTTTTATTATCTAGATCAATATATTATTGAAAATTAACACCTTGATGTTTTGCAAAAGTTCATTCTACAAATCGTATACTTTGTAAACTTGCTTAATTTATTGTTGTTAATGAGTTATGTACGTTTTACAAAAGTGTTGTTGTTTCAGCCCTCTTTACAACGTAACTCAAGACGCGCAGCACTTATAAAAGTATATCTGTGATATTTTAATTCTTCTACACGCTCGCTATGAATTGAGCAATGCAGTTTTTGCCAAAGCTCACTACCATTCAGTAAGATGCTGTGAACTACCAAATTACAACAGTTTAAAATAATTAATAACCTTAAGGCAATCAATTTCAAATGCATAAACTTGCATTGATATATTAATACTGTATTATTTGATTAATTCCCAGCTGTGATATATAATGAGTTCCTGTCCAACCAAGAGTTTGTTGTACTGAGAGATTATGCAAGGGTAAGTACCTTACTGCAGCTATAATGAATTATAATAGAGGCATGGTCTGATTGTTTGCTCATCCTCACCCCCCCCCCCAATCAAAGAATGTGTATTTCATTATCCACATGGAACATGAGGATATAGGTTTTTTTATAGGCCAAAATATTAAAACAGTGTCAAAATAGGTAAACCAGTGTATATGATTCACATAGCTTTGTGCAGCACCTTTAGATGCAAAGTTTTTTTAATCGCACGAAAAGGGAATGAAAATCCTGCATGAAGCTCAGCAGGTGCATGGAACTATGGGTCAGGGTTATTTGGTTATAGAAAGAGTATATCATAAAATTGGACCTTCTTCCTTTGAAAAAAAGCAAATTATTGCCTGCCTCCCCAAATGTCCATTCCATTGGAGCAATAGTTTCATGCAGTACAGCAGCTGGGATGATTGATTTTGAAACCACTGCTGCAATTTGTAAAATATTATATGAAATACATCAAGGTTATTATCAGCCTTGTAGTCCCACTAAATAAGTCACAATGGGACTTATTTTTGCCATGACGATATCTCAACGTTTCATGCTTAAACCCTGAAGTCTGATCCAGCAATATGTATCAAAAACCATCTCTCTTTCTTCTCAAGTATGGGAAAGGGAAGGAATTTGGGTTTCTTTGACATCTCTTGGCACCCCTTGCATAAGTATAGACCCAATCAACTTGTGAAGCTGCGTAATCATCGTCACTAATATCTCATTTTACACCAAGTAGTTTGATCTTTCAATTGTGCTTTTCTTCCTTTCCAGGATTTGGGTGTATTAATTCATGAAAACGTAGCCAAACGCACAATGCTGGTAACACCTGCTGGTCATGATGATGTCAAAAGGTTCTGGAGAAGGTACAGACAAGGTCAACAGGCAGGAAATAGATGACAATGTGATGCCAAGATTACAAAGACTTGCAGAAGGATGCAACTATGAGGAAGTCGCAGAATTGTGTCAAATTCAAGGGACTTAAAAGCAAGATCAAACTTGACTTCATTTTAACCAAAGGACTTCATTTTAGCCTCATGGACATCACTATGTAGAAAATCCACCTAAACTGTCATGGAAACAAAATGCCATCTCAAGGCATTGGACAAATCAGATGTAAGGTGGTGTCTGTCAGCGCATGCTTCATAATTTGTAGTCTAAAAATGCATTGCTTAGTACATTGTCAGGTTTTCAAGATTAATTATTTAATATGATTTACCAGTTGACAATTAACATGTTTGCCCAGGAGTAAAAACAGGGAGAGTGGATAGGTTGCACTGGTTGAAATTCAACTTGACCCTTTGGGATCCTGTTCCTCTCACACAGACGAGGGGAGCATGATGAGTGTGTATGACAGGGTTCGAGGTTTGAGTACGGTTTTACTGCCAAAATGGGGGAAAAATGAAGTTCATGTTATCATAACATTATACATGTTTTCTGGACTAGAATTTTGTGCTGAGTCCATTTCTGAAGTTTTTAATACACAGGGTATCACCATTTTAAAGATATGTAACAAAATCTAAGCGCATGTTGTTTTTACGAAGAATGATATGAAAATGTTAACCAATCCTGGGAGTCTACTTGGAACACAACTGTATTTTTAAAAAGTTACAGAGCATTATTACTTCAGTTAAAGTTGTTTTGAATCTATAAATATGTTAAACAAACTATAAAGACTGCTTAAACACTGTTCTCATGTATGAACATGAAATGATGTTGGTGTCACTGAGGCCCCTGTATTCCTATATATTTAGTAAACATATAGCGGTCAGGTTTGGTGTCAAGACAATAAATCTATTGATGTCTAAACTCATAAAGAAATTATGTTCTTAAAGTGTTAATGTATAACTGATTACCTTTACACAATCTTAAAATGTTTATACTGAAGCATATAGCACTTTATTCACCCCTGACATCAGAAATGGCTTGTTGATAGCGCAACTGAATATTGTGTGATCTAGCGGCACGGGCTGCATCAAATTTATTTTCTGATAAGTGGTTGATGTGATGAGCTGGTACAGAACTAAAGTTCTCTTCACCATACCACTTGACTAATACTTGTTTCAGTTTTCTCAGGATAGAACTTCTCAGATGTTCAGGTACATCAGTTGGGGAAATGACTTTAGCTGGATACCAGAAGCAACCATGCTTTGCCCATACTACATCTCCCGGTGTGAAAGATTCTTCATCATCGGTGGTCATATTATCATCAGATCATCCCTTTATAATTACATATTTGAGGGCACAACATGAAAGGCATTGACTGTTCTTCCTGGAATAACTTTTATGGGTGTGACCTTTGGGTTTAAGGGGTTGATACATCAGAAAAATGGCGTGAACCTCAAAATGGGGCAAAATCTGAGTCGTAAAAAAAATTATTTTGAAAAAAGTATACATGGCATCCTTCCACAAATCTAATCGATTGTGGAGATTGGTAGAGTGCACAATCGATCAACTTTTCAGAGCTGTACCTCCATAAGTTTTTCCGAAATAATTTTTTTTACAATTTGCCATATTTTTTTCACGCTTAGGGGTAGGGGTAACATTTTTGCAATTTTCTTCAAATTTTCTTTTTTTGAAGGAAGTTAAAATTATTATCAGTGTGTGGCAAATTGAAATATCATTAAAATGAGGGGTTAATGAGGTCTCTAGCCCTTTAGATCAAATTTTATGGCTAAACTAAGATACAAATCTCTCAAAATGACCTTTTTTTGGGCTTCGCTTTGTCACTTTCAAGTTCAACTTTATCCGGTATGGTATACAAAGTAAGCAATGAAATCAATTAAAAACAGTTTTATTTGAACAAATAAACCATCAGGTAATACAAAATAACAGAGAAAGACAACATTTATCTATATAGTAGAAAATATGAGGGATTAAAATTAATGGTGAATTTTTTTTCACCTAAAACTGGTCATTTTCAGTAAAAATGGCCATAAATCCATGTTTAACCCAAAAACGACTTAAGATACAGTATTCTAAGTTAGAAAAATTGAAAATTCAGACATTTTTACCTTAGAAATAATATATATGCTCATTTTTAGAAGTATTCTTCACACCTAAATATTTTTTTCACACATTTGGCAGTGAAACCGTACTCAAACCTCAAACCCTGTCGTATAATTTACCATAATGTGGTAAAATATTTGCAGTCATTATGTTTCAGAATCATGCTTCTTTACCTTGTACACAATTTAATCCCATTTCTTTCACACTTTCTCATAACCAATCATAAGATTCAGAATTTTCTCATTTTCTGATAGGGATGTTGCAAAAAAAAATTTTCTGCAAAAAATGTCTTTTGGAATTTGTTTTGTTTTTTTGACAAATGTTGTTGTTGTTATATACCGATATGTATGTTAAAAGATTCTGAAAACATAAAAATGATCAAATTGGATGCATTTATTCGCACAATGCACAATAATATTGGTCTTGCCATGGAATATTTTATAAAACTTCATTGTCTAACCAATATATTTGTGCATTGTACCCAATCCATACAATTTTATATCAAACTTGGTCAATTAAAGCTGCACTGGTTGTGTGTTCTATTCACTACCCATAGACATTTTGGCCTCCCTATTTCCTACATTTCCATTCTTTTACCCCTCAAAACATTACTTTTTGGCAAATCCCATAATTCTTTGCAGTTAAGACCTGAGATGTCGTCATTTGACATCATGCCATCTTGCAATGCACAGTAACGATGTTCACTAAATGATGTGTGCATCCCACATGCAATGCGCAATAACGATGTTCGCTAAACGATGTGCGCATCGGTGTGCATCGTTTACTTTAACACACAAAACTTGAGTTCATGCACTTTCCGCACCCCTTCAGATGCAAAGCGAAAAGTTTTATACCCCTTCAGATGAAAACTTCACAATGCTTAGGAAAACCCTCTTGGCGTGATGTCAAATGACGACATCTCATCAGGTCTAACTGCAATGAATTATCAGATTTACCGAAAAGGTCAAGTAGGCTAGTTATTTTAAATTTACTTGATACACCACCACCAGTTCCACTTGAGAGACGGATGTTAGGTTCACTCATAGTGGATCAAGTCAATAGATACTAGCTGCCTGTTGGGCTTGCCCACCTTCAGCACTGAGAAATGATTTGTCTGCTTGTCAACTTGGCACTTGGGTAATCAGACTTTTCAAACTTTGCCAAATTTGTTGTGTTTGTCAGGTCCACAGAACAATTTTGACATGTGATAATTAACACATTAAAGGCCCATTCAGTGATTTGCTCATCCGGACGATCGTAAAAATCAAAATTCAGATTTTGGTACCTTTGTCATTGCCATAGATGTACTAACATTGCCTGCAGTGGTTCAGCCGAAAGCCGTCGTATTTAAGACAAAATAAGACATTTTACATTAATCTGTAATTTAGATACTGCTGACAGTATCTAAATTAGCTACATGTATTTGAATGGGTCTTCAACTTTGGCAGTACTGCTTTTTTCTTTGTTTTTTGCCAAACTTGTCATTTCAAAAAATACCAAATGACAATTTGAATGACTTATCCTTCACTTTTAAGCAATTTATAAACAATTTTAATTTTTTTTACATTCAGTACTGGGATCACTGAATGGGTCTTTAAGTGCTCAATGTTAAACGACCAAAATAGCCAGTGGGTTTCTTTGACTTTACCTAGTTATTTCAGACAGAAACCCATCCTGACAGTTATTACAAATGTTATTTCAGTACTTTGAGTAAAGAGTAACAAAATTCAAACTTGATGGAAATCGTACATTGTGAATTTAAGGCATGGTACTAACGTGGTATGCTATTAAAAACTTTCATAATTCAATACCTGGTGATTTGGAACTTTGACCCCATACAATTTAGTGCCAAGTTACAAATGACTTGACAAATTACTTGTTAGTCTGAAGATAAAAGGATTCAACAAATCAACAATAGTTTGTACCAATATATATTTTATATCCTTTCTTAATAAATTTACTAATGAAAGTAAAAAGTCAGTAGTAATTTGTTACACAAGTGTTTTATTTCATTCAAGCAAATATTTACAGTTTTATAAAAGTTTATAATGGAAATAGAAAATTTGAATAATAAAAAGTTCATGCAAAATTATACAGTGCATTTTAAAATGGGAACTCTGAAATAGTATAAAACATTTAGCAAAAAAGGTGAATTGAAGCTATCCTTTTGACCAGCATATTGATATTCCTGTAAGCTTCTGTGATAAATTTAATTTGTGATAAAACCATGGATACCTGTATTGTCACAGACGTCACTTTATTGCGCATTGAGGCGATCATGGCCTCTTAAGCGCCTCCTGGACAAGATGTTTTTGTACATCATATATACATGAAAGGGTCCACAACTAAGTTCCCCCAATACTTTTTAAAATAAGTCCAAAAATATTTTACGAAATGTAAAAAGGTATGTATTGTTTTGCACATATGGACCAATTTTTAGTGTCACACATCATAAATTCATTGTGTTCAGTCACAATGGTTGATTGTGTAAGTAAAGAGGCCGTTGCAGCCGAGTCCATAGCAGTCAGGTTTTCTAACGCATGAATAGACAGTACTGGTATTTTTAAGAGTTGCCTCCTATGCACTCAGATGCAACTTTTAACACAGTTTAAAATGGTCTCTTTTTTACATAATGAACCATTGTGACTGAACGCAATAACGTGTGATCCTATAATTTGGTCCATATGTGTAAAACAAATAAGGCTACCCCATACTTTTTTACACGTTTGCATTTCGTCAAATATTTTCTGATTTATTTTAAAAAGTATTTAGGGGGGAACTGATAAGTTGTGGACCCTATATTTGTAACGCATATGTGGTAAAATCAGTTTTCCGAATTTTTTTTCAGTGCATTTTGCTTTATTCTGTGTTAAATTATGAAAAATGGAGAAAAATCATACAAATATCATGTATGCAAAAAAACTTGTCTCCTGGGCATAACTCATATTACAGCAGCTATTCATTATTATAATGTAACTATTACACTTCCAATTTGTAAAATCCTATCTACTGTAAAAGTGGACATTTTTTCTGAACATTAATTTTCATTCATTTTGTGTAGCAAAAAATGCACAAATGTTCTTTTACGTATAAGTCCATGTAAGAAAATCAGGACTTTGAAAACAAGCAAAGTATGTAGTCCAAAATCGGTACAGTGGACAAAATTACACTCATGAAAATTGCCCCTATAAATTAGAAAATTTTGCCGAGATTCGAACCACCGATCTATGGATTATGAGACCAATTCCTGTACCACTCCACCACACAGTGCAAGTCACCAAAAGTATGCATACACAATACAGTTACTGAATAAGGTCCAATATTAATAATGAATAGTGTTGCTATAAGGCGATTCAAATTCTGATATGGTCTAGGAACGGGTCAAGGGTCCACAATCTCCCAGTCACTAAATTTGGACCCAAAAGTTGCCCCTTTTTATTTTTTGACAAATTGGGCATGCAGTTAGTGTGTATACAAAGTTTCAGATCTCTGTCTCTTTTTATAAAGAAGGCACAGACTCCCATGATGAAATTTATTTAAAGGGCAACTTTTGGGTGCAAATTTAGACACTCCTACTCCAACTTTAAATGGCTGCCACAGAAAATCCGTAAGAGCTTCAGACCTCAAATTTGCAGGTTTTTAATATTTTTACGTGTACAACATATGACTAAAATATAAAGCAAATCTGAGGGGGTCCTTGATTTCATATGGAGTGACCCCCATATGGAAATTAGTTAACACAAATCAAATTTTACAAATCCCAATTTTTTTTGTTGACATCAGGACACCACTTTTGTTTAAGGGTGGTGGTGTATGGGATTAGATCAAATTGCATGGAATGCAGTGAATGAATGCGTGTACATAGTCCCTCTCCCCAAAACACGCACAAAGTTACATAACATTACCTTAGAACTGTATAGTTATCTTTTTCTTTCTCAATTTCCAAGAATGAACCATGATCTCAGAAAATCCTTTGGTTTAGTTTCATTAAAGGGGCGTTTCATGATCCATAGCCTCATATCCCACTTTTGTACACAAAAAAGTTGTGATTTTTACACCACTGGAAACCTCTGGCTACATAATGTTTGTGTGCAAATCAAAATATTTCTTGCAGATTCATTCGCAAAGCAAAAATATCATCAAATTTGTTTGTCCTTTTTAACAGAACAAAATGACAGGACTAGTGGCCTATGGAGCAATGAAATATACATATGTGATCAAGCAAAATCAGTATGAAGTCAGTCATACTCAATTTTCAAAAGAATTGAGCGATTTTAGAGTTTCAAAAACAAAGGGAAATACGTCATTTGTTTGGCTATATCTCAACATCGATATTTCCGACTTTCGAATGATTTTGCTTGATCACATCACATATATGTACATCCATCAAAGCGATGCACTTGTCGGCTGCTACATGTGTCTCATTTCACATAATAGCTAGAAATAAATAACCAGACTTATCTGAAGTGAAGATCACTTCAAATCATCCCCAAGTCACATGGTTAAAGAATGTTCTCTGAATTCCTAAACCATGTGACTTGGGATGATTTAAGTGACCTCCACTTGAGATGAGTCTGGTTATTATTCCTAGATATTAAAGGAGTATTTCGTGATCCTAGCATCCTCTTTTTATGACATTTTTCAGTACATATCCACGAAAAAAAGAATATTCCCAAAATTTCAGTTGATTCCGATTTTGCGTTTGCGAGTTATGCATGATTATGTGTATTACACTGCTCCATAGACAATACGTTGTAATTTCGTTCTGGTGCACCAGAACGAAATTCAAATTTCACGATATCTTTGCTAAACGAATTAATCTGCAAGAAATATTTTGTACATACACATTATGTAGCCAGAGGTTTCCAGTGACATAAAAATCTCAACTTTTTTTGAGAAAAGTGGGGGGATGAGGCTGTGGATCACGAAGTGCCCCTTTAAGTGAAATGAGACACATATAGCAGCCGACAAGTGCATCGTTTTGATATGGATGTACACATATGTAAAATCAGAATCAACTAACATTTTGGGAATAAACTATATTCGTGGATATCTACTCAACAAACATACCATAAAAATATCACAAAATATTCCTTTAATATCATTATGGCAGAATAATTATTTCAATACAACACTTTCACTAGTGGATCCAGAATTTGAAAAACTGTCAATTACTAGTCCTGACTGAGAGGCTAACATTGGCTGCTTGTATCAGAATTGGACCAATTCTGCATGATTTTGAAGATAAGGGATATCATACCCGATGCATGCAAACCCCTTCAGATCTGCAATTTTGTTACAAAAACTCAGTAGAAGTACTATCAAGTACATGAGAAGCAGAACATCTTGGTGCATTTCCCAGGGCCTTCACAAAGCACAAATGAACTAGACATGCTGGAATTCAAAGCTGATTTCTCACTATAAGTATCGGAAGATTTCCCACTGTTGGTATCAGATGCAGAGGACTGACCAGCAACTTTGGGGCTTGCAGATCCAACTTTGGCAGAGAAAGGTCGAATGCACTTCTTGAGATTCACATCACTCAGTTTGTTTGATTTCCTGTTCAGGTCCTGATTCATTCTTTGCCACCCTGAGTTCCTTGACTTTGGTGTAATTGGACTGTTTATATGCCGCTTCTTTACCATACATTTCTGTGATGACTGACCAGGCATGTCATCAATAACCTGTACATCTGGTTCAGTTTTGTCTAAATCTCTATTAGTTCCTTTCTTGATTGGGGTTGATGTTATCAGAGCCCTTTGTGTTTTCAACTGCATTGGAGTTCTCTTATGTGCATTTGGTGACATATTTTGCATTATTTGATGTTCAATCGTTTCTTGATGATTTGTGATCTTTGAGGTACCAGAACCTAGTTTATTGGACAACTTGCTGACACTCTTTTTAATACATCTATCACTTTTCATATCTTGTAATTTTTGCTTGTCATAATTACTTGTTTTTGCTGTAACTGGGCCACTGACATGTGACTCATCATTTCTTGGGGACCTGTTACACACAACAATTGTGGATCTCTCATGTGCATTTCGAAGTGCATCAGATGCAGTTTCTTTTACATGTTCATGATACCCTTTCTTGATTGGTGTTGATGTCACAAGAACCAGACTTTCCTTTTTCAATCGTTTGCAACTTCTAACATTTGGTGTCTCTTTTGGCATTTCTCTCTGTCCACTTTCTTGTATCGCATTCTTCAGGGTTTGGGAGATTGGAGTATTTTGAGGGTATTCACAATCTGCTTCAGACAATTTTCTTTTATTATCTTTCCATGTTGAATTACAGGCAGTATTAGATTTGTGTGCAACATTTGACTTATCAATATACAACCTAGCTGGTTGACTGAGTTGTTGACTGTCTTCATTGAGGTTACTTACTGGCAATGAATTCAAGGAATGTTGTTTCTTTTCTGTCCTGTTCACATCAAAGTTCAACACTTTCTCTATATCTATAACCCTACCCTTGGTTGATTCATTAACACTGCTATGAAATTCATAGGTATCATGATGTCCACTAACATGAGAAGACTCTGATATTGATGAGGACATAGATTGACTGTGCACATTGCTTGTATCTACTGAATTGGGTACTTGATAACGAGTTGGTGTCTTTTCTAATCTCTCATGTGCTACATCTATTGTATGATCTGCTTTGGATACAATGTATGTTTCATTTGCAATAACTGACATACTGCATCTAGATGATGTTACTTCTGTTTTCTCTTGCTCCACTTCTGCCTGTTTCTGCATCTTCTTCAATGCCTTTGCAAGAGGAGAGGATCTCATTTTATTTTGATGGATCTGGGTTGACGATGAATGCTCTCCACCTTTGAATTTTGTAACCAAATTGCCGTCAAATCTTGATTGTAATACCGTTGGAGACAATGTATTTTGATATCGTCTACCAGGACTTTTTGTTGGCGTTATTTCTAATGGAAGTGGAGACTGGAAGATTGCCAACATATCTTCAGATTTTAATCTAAGCAAACTTCTTGGAGTTTGAGATGTCCTTGGTGTACATGGGGAGGTTGATGTTTGATGAGTTCTTGATGTGAGGGGTGTTTTTGGAGTTCTTGGTTTGAATTCAGGTAGACAGTTCAGATTCTGAGCATGAACCGGACTTCGGGTCAGAAGTGACCTTTGGTTCTCTAGTGTCCTTATGGTGTGAGGCGTTCTTGGCGTCCTTGGTATGATTTTCTTTGCACAGCTCAGAAATGGACTTGGTGTATCAGATGTTCTTGAAGTCTGCGACGTTTTTGGGGAGCTTGGTTTGGTTTTTAATGAAGGACTGTTGTACTTGTATGGGCTATGATTAAACAGCTGGCAATGATGATGATCTTCTTTTGTTACATCCGACAAAGGGTCTGATGGAACATTCCCAATAACAACATGCTTTGCACCTTGCATAGGTAGCTTTAGTCCTCCTCCAACAGTTCTATTCAAATCTATTGAGCTATTGTGGCTATTAACAGGCTGTAACTCATCATCAGCATCACAGTCTGTATCACTGGATGGTGTGTCATACTCATCATCATTATTACTAACTAAGATAGTACTGTAGTCATTGAACTCTAAATTACTCTGTGTTACATCTGCTTGATTGTGTGCACATTTATTTAATGTGCGACTCCCTTGTTCATTACATTTTAAACTTTCAGGTACTGAAGTGAACACAGAAGGCAGCTTAAACACATTTCCTTCTTTTTCCATGGTTTGAGCATACCCAGATTTTGAGTATGAAGTTGCAGCAGTGTCATTTTCAGACACCTCCGTCTCTTCTTCTGGCATCATGAAGTATCTATGTAACCTTCTGACAAAGTTTTCTTTGGCTTCTAAGACTGATGTTATGCCATCAGTTCTGCTCCGCATAATGCCCTCACAATGGTCTTCCTCATTCAATGCCTCATCTTCAGCATTGCTGCTATCCCATTTATTGCATCTCTTTTTATTTGCACTTACAGTATGATCCTTTAAACCTTTCATTGGTTCTTCATCCTCAACAATATCATTGTAATCAAAATCTAAAGGTGTACAGTCGTCATTGTCAGAAGATAAACTCTCCTCATTTTCACCAACTGCTTCACTTCCACAAGAACTATTATCTTCATCATCACTTCCAGGGATGGCAGAGTCCAATATTTCTGGAGAAAAAAAGTGCAAAATACTGTTACATGAGAGAGAGAGAGAGAGAGAGTGAGGAAAGAGACTGGTTTAAATTAAGTCTATGCTTTGCATTTTTACTTATTTGACTAATTTTTATTTTTATTTTGTTCTTTCTAGCTTGGGAAATTTAATCAACTTAATGACCAATATCAAGTAGGCAGGCACCAGACAAGTTAGTCTTTTATACACAACAGTTGTTGAACAAACTCATCAGCTTTGTTCATTAATTAGACAATTGGGTATTTGCTTGACAAAACCACATGAATACATTTCTTCTGTCATGTAAGAGGACTTTTATAGATCAGTTATATTTATGATCATGTGATCAACTTTCCTGAGAAACAGGTTTCCAGTGTTTTCTTTGGACCATTGTCCATAATTGATTATGATTGCATAATAATGATAAAGCTAAAAGTCTGTCTTGTTGGAGAGACTGCAAGGCAATGCTATCATACGCAACATGTCAGTTAAATTAATTAAAAACGAGCCACAGTAGAGCAATATTGAATTGATCTAACTGGTGTATGCATAGTCTCTAAATCCAGTTGATCAGTTAGTTGATCAGCTAATTCACTGGAGCCGGCATTGAATCCTGTGGTAGATAAAACCCTGTAGAATGTATACACTTGAGCATACAGAGGTGGTTTGTCCGCACAATTATGGCGTACCCACATAAAAGCAATGATGGGGACACTGACATCATTACTAACTAAACTCAAGGTGAAAGTATATAATGCAATTTACCTTTTGGGCCACTTATTACAGGTTGGACATCTTTCTTCTCATCATATTGATATCGTATACAGCCATATCCTGTCTCATCTGCATCTCCATGGGTAAAATCCAATGAATCCTGAGTGAACAAATACAGAAATTTATACATTTATAAATAAATCCAAGTAAGGTAAATCATCCACAGTAAAGTGCTCAACCAAGTGATCAACCAAGAAGGGAGCGACAAACCTTGGAAGAAAATTCTTCAACTTGCTGGACAGATGTTATCCCATAAATTGCACAAACTCTTATATACAGGGTGTATCAAAATGATCGGTACCCATCAATTTTTGGCTCTTAGCGTAGCTAGGTGAGCCTGAGTCATTGCAGTCAGTGAGGACTGTATTTTTTGCTACATATTTTGGCCACTTGTTCTTGCTTTTTATGCTAAGGTTTCTTTTGTTTATGATATTTGGCTTTGAAATTACGTTCCAAGGTTTGCTTAGTTATTTAGCAATCGATTGCACTCCTTTAGAAGTGAATTTGGGGTGGGGAAAGTACTTATTTTGAAGTGAGAAAAGTCAAAAGTCGTCATGAGAAACAAGTCATTTCTATCGTTTTGCTTGGTTCCTGTATGCGCTAGAGATTATTTTGGTCTGAGTAATTTAAGTTGTGAGATCATGGCGGGGAATTGACGGATTGCACTATTTTTCTTTGGGAAAGTGACCTTTTATCATGAATTTTTGCGGTGATCTCACATGGATAGAAACGTGATTGGATGATTCCTTTGTCCAGATTGTTTATTGAGTTCTCGGGAGTTTTGTTACCATGGGACAACCCCGGGGGACAACACTTCAAAATATTTAGAGACCAGCGGCGTAGTAATTTAGCTAAATTAACGCTAAATAACCAGGGTTGCCAAAAAAATTCAGCCCGAATCGCAGGTCAAATAATCGAAAAAGTCGCCCAATTTTTTTTTCTTTACCCTTTGCATTCTATGGGGCAGGAAATTGTCCCGGTGAAAATCTTCAAAAGTCGCCTAATTGGGTTACCAAATCGCGGGTTTGACAACCCTGAAAACAACGTCTCGACAGCGAAGGTCACATCTGGCTATTCATTATCATTGTTTGTCTGGCACGCTTTCTACAGCGTGGGTTGGGAATTCTGAAAATCTGTAAAATTACAATTTTGCGGAATAAAGGGTGGGTTTCTAAAAAGCGTGGGAGCAATATATAATTATAAAGCGTGTGGGTAACGCTAAAAAAAAAAAAAAAATATAATAAAGTAATTTGATGATCTGTTGAAAAACATTCATATTTTCTTCATAAATCTGGAAAGAAAATGTCAAAAATTAATTTGCTGATGTTTTCAATTCATACGACGTCACCGGGAGTACGCATCGACGCACCGTGAGTTTTATGAATGAATATAATTTTCAGTCTCTACATCAGCCGCTTTGGCCCGCTCGCTCACACTAGAAGTGGAGCGATCCGAACCACAGCGGCCGTGTAGAGAGTATAGACTGACGTTTTCATGTATTCAGGATCTCACAGGTATCTCAGCCCTTTACAATTTGCCCATGTGTTTATGATAAACAATCTAAAGTCGTATCTTTTCGATGCAGTTGCAGTGATGCAGTTTTGCCAACATTTAATATGTCGCAAATGTTTCAGATGAATAAGAAAATCACGAGTGTTTGATAGATGAGGATAAATTCTGCATCAATTCGGATTCTGAAATGGATTGATGGCGCAGATAATGATAAAAATGGACCCGGAAGTGACTGTATGAAACGGCGCGCCGATGTTCAGTCTTCCGAATTTGATCAAGTAATGCTGTAAACAATCTAAAGTCGTATCTTTTCGAAAGATGTTTCAGATGAATAAGAAAATCATGAGTGTTTGATATAATAGATGAGGATAAATTCTGCATCAATTCGGATTCTGAAATGGATTGATGGCGCAGATAGTGCTAAAATGGACCCGGAAGTGACTGTATGAAACAGCGATAGCGCCGATGTTCAGTCTTCCGAATGTGATAAGTAATGCTGCAAGCTTTGGTCCGGAAGTGACTGTATGAAACAGCGATAGCGCCGATGTTCGGTCTTCCGAATTTGATAAGTAATGCTGTAAGCTTTGGTCACAAACACTGCATAAGGGTGGGGGTTCAATTTTGATAAAAAAGGTGTCTGTCTAAAAAGTGTGGGGAAATATAAATGGTGGGGATTTGACCCCTGACAAGCGTTCGAAATTTGTAGTTGCTACAACTCAACTGATCATCACTATTTAATTCACTATCTGTTTCTTTGTCTGTGTCTGCCTCTTTACTCAGAGACTATTGTAGTAGCTAGCTCGTTCACGTAGTGATTCCGTTGTCCCACTGGCCTACAAAACTTAGATTCATAGATTGCATGGCGATCGGAGTGTTATCGTCAGAGCACCTCAGACTAGCATAGTAGTAGGGGAAGCATGTTCCTCAAACTTGGTGGGTGGATGCATCTTTAGTACACCATGTCACATACAATATTTTCTCAATTCAATTTTATCCTTTCTGGGTATGACTTCGATTTTGTTACCGTAAAATTTGTGTCAATTCCCGATATCACATGTTAGTACCGTACACTATAAATGCACCAGATTTTGTAGGCTCCAATTGCTGATTACATAAATGAGAACAGCTGGTAACCAGCGGCACTGTGCAGTACCGGTCTGTTATTCAATTGCGTTGTGTGTGGGTTACGTGTATTTTATGTGTAAAATGCGGTGATCCACCCAAAAAACAAAATCATCGTATAGATCCCTGGTACTAGGTGCATCTTGCCCCCAGCATAAGTTTGTATTGGTTAGCGGGTCAAGGTCACCTGAGGTCATCCAGGGGTCATCTGAGGTCAAATTTGCAAAAACTTTTGTAGGGTAATGAAACTGGTTACAGTCAACATTTGGAGTCAAATTTTGGGAAGGTCATCCGGGGTCACCCAGGGGTCATCTGGGGGCAAATTAAAAAAAACTCGTATGGGCATGAAACTTGGTGGGTACAGTTAACATTTAAAGTCACATTTTGGGAAGATACTAAAAATTGTCGTATGGGCATGAAACTAGGTGGGTACAGTCAACCGTTGGAGTCAAATTTTGGGAAGGTCATCCGGGGTCACCTAGGGGTGATCTGAGGTCAAATTACTAAAAACTGTCGCATGGGCATGAAACTTGGTTGGTACTGTCAACATTTGGAGTCAAATTTTGGGAAGGTCATTTTGGGGTCATCTGAGGTCAAATTACTAAAAACTGTCGTATGGTCATGAAACTTGGTGGGTACAGTCAACATTTGGAATCAAAATTTTGGGAAGGTCATTTTGGGGTCACCCAGGGGTCATCTGAGGTCATATTACTAAAAAACTGTTGTATGAACATGAAACTGGATACAGTCAACATTTGGAGCCAAATTTTGTGGGGTCGCATGTTCCTCGAACTTGGTGGGTGCATCTTGACCCCAGGCAGAACAAGTTTGTATTGGTTAGTGGGTCAAGGACACCTGAGGTCATCCAGGGTCATCTGAGGTCAAATTAGCAAAAACTGCCATATGGTATTTTGGGGTCATCCAGGGGTCATCTGAGGTCAAATTACTAAAAACTGTCGTATGTGCATGAAACTTGGTGCGTACAGTCAACATTTAGAGTCAAATTTTGGAAGCTCATTTCGGATCCGGGGGTCAGCCAGGGGTCACCTGAGGTCAAATTACTAAAAACTGTCGTATGGGCATGAAACTTGGTGGGTACAGTCAACATTTGAAGTCAAATTTTGGAAGGTCATTTTGGGGTCATCTGAGGTCACCATTTAGAGCCAAATTTTTGGGAGGTCATTTTGGGGTCGTCTGAGGTCAATTTAGATGAATTCTAATAGTTGCCAAGTTACTAAAAATACTAAAAAAGGGATTTTAAAATTTTGCAGAACAAATTATTCTTGCTGGTTCAGTAGTAATTTGCACAATAATGAATTATTTTCAGATTTTGCAACTAATAGTAATGCGACTAAAAATAATAATGCGGCGGAGGAAGATTGACCCCAGATCGAGTTTCAAGGACCGTATTGAATATTTGTGGGGAATTTTTTAAACCTTCAGGCCGACCTACCCAACCTTTCCATACAGCTACCAACCTGTTGCGCATTCGACTCCAAGAACAATTGCTTTCCCACAAAAAAAGCGTAGAGCCACAGCGCCATTGGTGCTCTTGTTATGTTTACTGAAAAGCCTGCCATTTAAAAATGCAACATTGGATACTCTTGAAATGTCTAGAATGTAGAGTTTATGACTTGTTATACAATTACGTTAAAAAGTATCTGCATGTTATGTTGAATGATGATGTGTGAGACTCATCCATCATCAATGCAAACTGATGGGTACCAATCATTTTGATACAGCTTGTATAATTTTATTATTGTTGCATGACCAATGTGAAACAAATTATAACTTCACACAACAAATCAATTTTGCGCAAAGCAGAACCCAAGGAACCATATGGAAAAACTTGCAACTGTAAAGTGAAACTTGACTGTCCCCTACAAGGCAACTGTTTAGCTGCCAGTATAGTTTACCAAGCGACTGTTACTCGCCTTGACAATTCCCATAGGGAAACATATATCGGACTAACTGCTAGTTTTAATAACCACAGGAGCGATTTCAAAAATAGCGACAAAAGGCATTCAACAACATTGAGTGAGTACATTTGAAAATGAAAGGATAAGAAAATACCTTATTCAACTGAATGGAAATTAATTAGTCGGGCTCAGGCCTATTCAACCACCAACAAACTATATACAGACTTTGTCTAGAGGAAAAATACTTCATTATATTTAAGCCTCATCTCTCTTCACTGAACAAAAGGAATGAACTAATAAACACTTGTAGACACAGGAAGAAGCATCTCTTGATCAACTACAACTGAGCAATATGCCAACAAGTATTGACTGCCATCATGTACTTGAATTGCCTGCTTATATAATGTTATGTAACCATTTTGACTGTAAATTTATGCCAATTGAACTGTCTAAATATCTAGCACTAGTTCCACACGCTTTGCGCTTGGTCACGCGCTTCGCGCTCGCTGTGGCCGCCACTATGCGGAAATCGGGGCATCATAATCAGTTCCAGTGAAAAGCATATTCTGATGAGTGCAGGCAGGCTTTGGCTGGTCTGCATGAAACAATGATGTAAACAATGCTTTAATAAACCACCAAGTCTGTTTTAAATGTAAATACATTTATACACGGTTCATCAATTCAAGTTCATCAATGCATTTTTGTTGAGGAGTGACATACAAATGACAGCTAACACTCTTGTCTAATATGCTCATGTTTTTATTTGGTGCATATCACTGTACACGTATGCTTGTTGTTACTGTTTAACTCATTATGTTAATCTTATTATATGTAGACTTAATTGGACTTGTTATTTACCAGAGCTGGGTAATGATGAGACTGTTGACACATATCCTTGGAAACAATACTCTCCTCTGGTTCCATGCTATCAATTGCTGAATCACTGCTTTCATGCTTAGGCTTACTAGGGGCTGCATCTGTGTGAGAATGAAACCAATATAGGTGGAAATAAATCCGTTAAGAATTCTATTAGCTCATCAATTGAAGAGCTTTGTTTCAAAACCCCTTACATCCACTTGAGCAATTTTGAGAAAACATCAAAAAATCATCAAAAAAATTACTGATATAAGGGGGTTTGCAACAAAAGCAGTTTTTGGTGGGATGCTTGGGTAGGATGAGCATCCTACCAAAAACTTCTTTTGTTGCAAACCCCCTTATATCAGTGAGTTTTTTGATGATTTTTTGATGTTTTCTCAATATTGCTCAAGTGGATGTAAGGGGTTTTGAAACAAAGCTCTTCAATTGTCCATCAAGTTATTCAAAGTTGTACACTATGATTGTCCAAATGCATCACACGGCTACATCATGCGTGTATTTTGGGGAGGGCTTTGGTGGCGCCCAGCCCCCGGAGTAAATGCAGGGGGCAGCCAAAGCGAAGGCGGCGGAAGAAGGGCGGCAAAAAGAGGGACGGCGGAAGAAGAAGGGGCGGCAAAAAGAATTAGTAAAGAAGAAAGGGCGGAAATAATTAATAACTTTCAGAATCATTAATGGAAAACATGTAGATTCATTTCCATTGCCCTAAAGTGTGAATTTGGCCAGTCTATCATGGGATATCACCTTGCATTGGCTGAAATGAACAAAATCTTGATGATATATCGTGTGGTGCAATGTATTATGTTAAATTTCATATTTGGGCATTAATTTTTTGTGATTTTGTGTCACATGTTGTGACATATTTCTAGGCTTTGTACCAAAGTTACATAGTTAATGTTGTTTGACTCCCATAAAGACATTATACATGTATCTAAATCAACCAGCTTACCCTTAGTCAATCTATTATTCCTTTTCCTCAAATTGGATGCAAAGACGGTACGTCCAATGTGTTTACTTGGTAACTTCTGAATGAATCCTGCAAAAAAGTAAGTGACTTTGTTAAATCTCAAATTAATATTTAAATGTCTTTTTTTCAGTGAACAAAATTGAAGAGGGCTTTTTCAAAACTTGTTCTGTTCAATGGCAAATATACAAAGCTGGGAGCAGCACCTGAGTGAACTGCAATTTGTATATCGCTTTTGGGAATTAACACAGCCTTTTGACATGTACAGTAACTGAAACTGAAACCTTTCACAAACTGAACATACATGTAGTATATATTGTCTTTGGTGTTTTAAATTTGATCCTCACTTTGCTGATAGTTGCTTGGTATCATACATATTGTATATTCACCATATTGGCACATACAAAGCTGGGAGCAGCACCTGAGTGAACTGCAATTGCTTTTGGGAATTAACACGGCCTTATTTTAGTTAGCCTTTTGACGTGTACAGTAACTGAAACTGAAACCTTTCACAAGCTGAACATAGTATATTGTCTTTGGTGGTTTAAATTTGATCCTCACTTTGCTGATAGTTGCTTGGTATCATACATATATATTTGTATATTCACCATATTGGCACATACAAAGCTGGGAGCAGTACCTAAGTTAGGCACCGGAGTTTCGTGCGATCACGCAAAAAAAATCACGATTTTGGGGGTCCATCGCGATTTTGGTGGTCCATCGTGAATTTTGAGAATTTTGCCAAACACACTACTTTTCAATGTAAATTCACCAATAAGCAAACACAAACTGATAATAAATAGTTTTCATGCAAACATTGACGAAAAAATAATGACTCACCAAGCTTCCAGAAGTTGTAAAATATAATCCGAATAGTTTATAAACATGGTAAGTAATACTTGAACATGTTGACTAGAACTCTGGGGATTCGGTGAATTAATGATGTAATTAATAAACTATCGGCCTACTTCCTGCATCCACTTCCTGAGATGTGATATTTCCGTCAGTTTTACTCTTTCTTGGCTCAGGGATAAGAGTGGGAAACCCGTCACGTCATATGAGGATGGGTTTCCCACTCTTCTTGCGGTGAAGGGCATGCTAGAGATTTCCCGTCTTGCTGGTATTAAAAAGTTTTCAGAATAAAATTATATACACGGAGGGGGGGTTATAATTTCCAGTGTAGCAAAGGCTCAAATATTTGATTCGGACCACGAAGAGGGAAATAACAAGTGATAATTATCTGCTTTGTGATGTTTTTCAGCAGAGAAAAAAGGTAAGAAATAGAAGTCTAATTTGGAAGCTTATACTAGCATTGTTTTTGCAATGGTTTTCCGTGTTCCTGGTTGAGTGGTTGACTAGCAGCAGGGTAAATACTGGAAAACGCATTTTCGCGCTTTTTGACTTGAATTTTCGCGCATTTTCGCGCTTTATAAAAAACCGGCCGTGCATTTTGTCATTTTAAATCGCGCGAAACTCCGGTGCCTAACCTAAGTGAACTGCAATTTGTATATTGCTTTTGGGAATTAACACAGCTTTATTTTCATGCCTTTTGACGTGTACAGTAACTGAAACTGAAACCTTTCACAAGCTGAGCATAGTATTGTTCTTGATGGTTTAAATTTGATCTTCACTTGGTTGATAGTTGCTTGGTATCATTCATTTCACAAAAGTAATGGGCTCTAGAAATACATGTAGTAAAATATTGACCTGGCACTTTTATTGGTGGACATTTAATTTGCTAGGGCTCACTGCACTCAACCAAGAGAGTATAACATATGATTAGACCATTCTTTATTCTCACCTTTGTTATGGATGATCTTCATATTCACCATATCAATCACAGCATCATCTTCATGTGGATGGTTATACTATGGACAAGAAAATATAGCAAAATCTCTGTCAAAAAAGGACTACGGATCTTAAAAACTTTTTATATACTGTACGTCAAGGTTCTGTCGGACAGTCAGAGTGTCCTCTCTTCTGATGTCTTTTGCGACAGATTTACTAGCTGGGATTCGCTGATCAATTCATCATCAACTGCATCGATTATTCAATTTGCCCTGCATATACAATGGATAATTCAGCTGAACTACTGTTCACAATTACAATGTATGGTTTCTGCAAACAAGAATAATGATGACCTTGTGTCTTCCTTCCAAAGTGCTTGACAAAACAGAAGATAAATTTATAATCAGCGAGCACAACTATTGGCTCTAGTGGCTACTCACCAAGCCATGCCACAGCACATATTATGTAAACATGTACGGGACCATGTTTGTAAGAGTGACTCCCCCAAAGATAAAAGCTGAATATGGTCATGTTGTGAATTGGTATATCAAATAAGGTGGAATAGTTACAAATATTTATATTTTTCGTATTCAGACATGAATTTAAGTTGAAAGTCTTAACCTACAATGACATTGTCAATGTATTGCATGAAGTAAAGGTAGCAAGTAATCCTGCCTTTTCTATGTCAAATATATAGGCATTAAAGGCTTACGGGCGTACTACACCCATATATTGGTTTGATTGGTCTAAATAAATATTTTTCATTTATAGCTAGGCGATATATGCACGGATCATGTGAAATAAAAAAAATATGAAAAAAAGAAGAAAAAAGTGCTTTTAAACAATTGTAGTAAGTCATTTTAGCCCTATATATATTTTGTTTACTGTATCCTAGTTACTCAGATGCGTGTTTCATAACAAACCATGATTTATTCTATTCAGCATGTTCAAGTAGGGTACATGAATAGAATACATTAAATCCTTTGTTATACTCTCTATAGAAAATCTAGTGGTGCATGCAAAATATATAAACACTTACACAATGGATGTATAGTCATTAGTCAATAATATTATAATGTGTTGTTAGGAGAAGAAAAGGCTATTAGGTCACCGTATGTCAGGTTATAGGTCAATTGGTTCAGGTCAAATTTAAGCATCAATTTTGAATACACATGTGAGAGTTTGTGATATCATAATGAGGAATAATTTTGATATTCTGTCTTTAACTGGATATATATCGAGAAGTGCAAGGTGGATATACTAATATACCTTGGGATGTAAATGGTGAGTACAATTTAGAATGCCTAGTTGCGATGGATTTCACAAATAAATATAAAATAGCTACCAAAATCACAAACGTTAAGCTTACGGAAAACTACCCAATATGGTGGTATAGGTGACAAGAAATACAATTTTTTTCAACATTGCTGTAGTATGGTTGTGGTAACCTGTTACCTGTGGCTTAATTAAGTTTCAGTGAAATAATGTCGCAAGTTAAAAATACAAAATATAGCTCAACATTGAAAATAGAAGCATTTTAACCAGTTCCTTTTTTGATAGTTGTGGAGCACCAAGTTCATGAAGTCATAAAAGAAATCAGGAACCACTTATTCCCATTTTACATATCAACTTTATTTCCCTAACGTGTTAGCAACACATATCCAAAATTTTAACGAAATCCGTTGATAGTAAGCTTTCCAAAATGAAGTGAATTTAAATCATCAGTGATGTACCACCTTTTGGCTTCTACTTTTAAAAGCATGTAAGCTACGTTGATACCGATGCCACCAATAAAAGCGAGAAGATTTGCCCTTCATTTTGCATACCACTTTGTCCATTTTTTTTTGTAATTTCTTCACAAAATGCAAAAAAATGAAAAAAAAAATCAATGGGTGTAGTACCCCCTTAATGTACGATTTCCTTCAAATTTTAAATTTGTCATAATATACTCAAAATGCTGAAATAATACTAATAATAATTATCAGGAATGGTTTCTGTTAATTTTGAGCTGAAATAACGAGGTAAAGTGAAAGAAACACGGCTTGTTATTTTGGCCGTTTAACACGCACTTCTATGGGAGGACATAAAGTCATAATTCTTTGAAAATGACTTTATGTCGAACTTTGCTCTGTTTACCTACAAACACAAGAAATTTGGCTGATTCCATTTCGGTGCAAGTTGTGACATGTGTAAACATTATGCCAAAAAATCAGGTTTAAAAAAAATTAACCAAATTCATATTATAAGATCGTACATTATGACTTTAACAGCTGAAATCTTGGAGATAACGCTGATGAAACTTTGGCCAGGCGCAAGTGACCTGGTGAAGGGGGTCGCCGTAGATAGCTGGTCGGTGTAGTGTAGCCGACAATCGGGCGTTACCCTGATCGGAACCGACTGTAACGAGGTCTTTTATCATGGACCATCCCAATCGATTGCAATATTTAAAAAATCCCATAGGAAAATGGTCACAAAACGGCTTGTGCCCCAATCAGACCCGTGCCCCCCATAATGCTCGGTTCCCCCAATGTATGCCACTGTTCACGCATACTAACGCATTGGCTTGCTAATTGTGCTAATATTAAATTCACAATTTATAATGTTCTTGTTTTCTTACATACATGTAGATGCATTTACTACACCCCTGGCCAATTTTGTGCCTATTTTTGCATTTTTCTCAAAAATTATAGCACATTGGTGTCGCAGGTAAGATATGTATAATAGGGGCAAGGACTACAACTACATGTACTGCACTGACAATTCAGCAACTCAAAAGCAAGTTAGCTATTGATTTATTGATCAAATATTGGTTTTCCCTCATTTTTGACTGTAACTCCACAACTGTCATGACTGTTGTCTGTGCTGAAATAAAATTTTGCACTATCTTCAGCAGATTTGTGCTTCACAATTTTGTGTATGGTGGTGTATCTGTATGTATAATGTGTGGGTGTGTGCGTGCGGAGTGTAGGGCGCCGCGTGGGATGTATAATGGGGTAGGGGCGGAGGGGGTTTGTAGGACTATAAAAATAAGATCACATTTAAATCGGAGAGTAGGGGGCCTATTTCATTTGGACATATATACAGTGTATGGAACCCCGGAGGGGGGGGCACATGAAAAAAATTTTGGAGGGTATGCTCCCGAATTTTGAGGTGGTGGGTCTTTGGGAGCTGACGGCGTACTGGTAAAGGGGTCTTTCGGAGCTGCGAACCGGCTGTGAACAAGTAAAATGGGGTCTTTTGAGCTGCGAAAAGTCAAAATCAAGGGTCTTTCTTGGCTTTTTGGTTAAAAAATCGCCTGAAAAAACAAGAAATATGAGGAATGAGCAATTTTGGGTCTTTTAGAGCTGAAATTATCAAAATCAAGGGTCTTTTCGGAGCTTTATTTTGGTCAAATATAGGGGCCTTTCGGAGCTGCGCACCCAAAACGGGGGGTCTTTCTGGGGGAGCATACCCGTATGGTCATTTGTGTTGAGTGCCCCCCAGGTATGGAACCCACAGAATTAGAGAAGGAGAACCAGGACTCCCTATAGGCCTACCGCCACATACAATAGCGCCGTCAACTATGGGGAGAAAATTGGGGTTATTCGGGTCCTTGCCGACGGTCCGCAGAGACGAACAAAAACAATTAGCTGCATCTAAGGCCGGGGTGAAAATAAGAAATGATGAACCAGGGGCTCCTTTTTACACAAAATGGCCCCTGGTACCGTACACTTCATTCAACATGGAACCAGAGGCCACTTCTAATCAACAAGGGGCCAATATTTGTTCAGGATAAGTTCATCATGCATTAATGTAGGTATCCCAGGCAAACCTTAGTTAACACATTTGCTAGTCAGCGAAATTCGCCGAGACCGGGGCCCAAACACAATGCATATTTACATAGAAATTTGAATTTTTTTCGAGAACAGGTCGGTGAAGGAAACCTACATGTTTTCTATACTTCACTTGACCCCAATATGATTTTTTATGGTGATAATCAAGTCGCACATGGAATTTTAGAATTAAAAAAAGCTGCTATCGCCATGAGACTAAGATCTAGAAACACCCCTAAATGCCGTTTTGGGGAATTTTGCTAGCAGAATCTTTTTGATGAAAGTCCATCTTTGACAAGATGTAACTTTGTTACGGAAAGTGCTATGACAAAAATGTTTTCAGTTTTGGCTTTCTTTACTCAAGGGCTTTAATTTAATATGTAAAATGATGCAGTTTGATGGCAAATTTGAATTCACCTAGCATACCTAATTAATGGCTATAGAATTGAATTTTTCGGTGTAGCGACCAGGGGCCAGTTTCTGAATATACCCTGTGTGGGCAAGTCTTGCCCTGAACGTACTCCATATGTTCGGATACATTGCATGAGAGCCTGCCAATTTAAGCTTCCTATAATATCAATTGCACATAACATACGAAGTCACAAACTTACAAACTTCAATATGCACTTCAAATACAGCAGACCAGCTGTTAATTATTACCGATCCTGTAGAATAACTTACATAATCGTCCATTTCATGGAATCCCGTTGCTCAGAATTGCCCATTTCATTTTTATCTGTCAAATGCGCTGGGATGTGCTCCATTTTAAATCACAGGTGGGAAACTGACTTTATACCACTCGCAGAAAATGACGTCATCGTTGACGTATGCAAAATTTCCGACGGGCGTCATATAACCCGTATTGTGATTGGTTGCAAAAGCCATTCTTTGAAATCGTAAGCCAATCAATGAACGCGACGGCCTTTTACGGTATTAATTAATGTGACTCGCCAGTAAAGTATGTCTAACCTTATTGGTTTACAAAACTACTTTGATAATTGCTAAGCCAGTCAGCGTGCTTGATGCAACAACCTCGTAGAGGTTTTCGAGAGGCGAATTCACGTGGTGATCCAGCGATCGAGTATAAATTCAGCTTGACAACTGCTCTCGCGCGAGATCGCAGGCGCAATAACAATACATGGACACAATCACTGTCATTTACACAATGGAATAATGAATTATTTATGACATGCATTGGCTGGTTTTTACGATCGAGGTAAGGTTTTTGGCCTGTCCCTGCGTGAATATCCTTAGTTTTCAGCATCAAAGATACGATCGATACTTGCGATGACCAGTTATTTGCGGACACTTTGACAACAGGTAACTTTTATAGGTCATAGGGTAGAAACTTTAGTTGTACAATTTGTACGAAATATACATTTTGTTACAGGCCTAAAATGTTTACAAAAATATATTGGTCCATACGTTGTGCTTGTATTCAGTTGTTCGACATATAGTTTCTGAAGATAAGTGTCCCTAACCAAGACGCTTCAGATGAGATGCAGACAAGGGTGAAAATAAGTGGGAGACGTGAGCCTTTTAGCCCCCAGTACTCGCGTGCAGGTCGCAACAAAGGCGTCTAAGCTCAAATGGGCCCATCAATCATCCATGACGTCGCGCGTGCATGACAACAAGGACGGTGAACAACAAATGCCTCGAGCGCATTCCGAGGGAAACCAAATACCCCAGTTTTTGCTCCATACCTGTATCAAGAAAGAACGAAAGAAAGAAAGAAAGATGACGGTCAAGTCCTGGTTCTCTGGGTTTAATTCTGCAATTCTGTGATGGAACCAGACATACTTGCTGGCAACCAACATGACCAATACTATAATAATTTTTATATAAGCTTACCTTCCTCAATATTGCGTCCCAGTTGGAACGCCATTTTTTCGTATACTGCTTCTTTCTTTTCACGTAATCGTCACTCAACGACATGGGATCCATTTTTCTTTGATGAAAGGAAGTGAGCAAATCTCAACTTCTTATAATGGGATTATGCGAAGGCAATAAATCTGACACAATGCATGTGAATGTGTCACGCGAACATGTCGACGATCTGTTTATTTTGAAGCTTCAAAGCACGCGCGAGCGTTACCACACCAACTCGACCTAGTGCAATATCAACCCTCGTCCCTTTTCCCAAAACCCGCATTGGCGGCTCAGGTGGGGGGGAGTCATGGGGGCTCCCCATAGTAGCTCATAGTACAGGGATTTATACGTTGATTTTTCTTTCTTTGGTGTCAAATTGAGAAAAAAATTCTAGACATTGGTGTACTATGAGGCTTCCCTACTTCCCGAGTCAAAATAAGTAATTTAAAAAACTTCAACTTTGAACACACTTAGCCTGCCCACGGCCTAGGCCTATTATGCCAAATTTTCAGACACAGCCCTAGTAGCCTAGTACTAGGCCTAGTACTAGTATAAGTACTATGTCAATTTTGAGTCCTATAAAATAATAAAAGGGGGATAAAAAAAATCCAGTGCATTGGAGCTGTGCAGTAATGGTGTGCCAAACATATCAAAACGTTAGGGTACCCTAAGCATCATTACTCATTTTCTTATTTCATTCCATTAACAACCGTCCACTGACATCAACAAAAATCAGACTTTTTCTCAAAACATTTGTATTACTAAAATCACAACTTTGAAATTATTAGTCATATGTCACAGTCGTTACACCAAAATAAACATGAGAATGTCCTGCAATTTATGATCGCATCGGAAATAATGTAGATGATATTGTTTACTCGGCAATAATTTTTATTCACCTCCACCTATGTATTAAAAATGCTTCGTTCTCTGCCTGAGATCCGCGTTTTTCGGCTTTTCTACGTATTTTGACCAGTCATCTCAAAGCGTTACAACAACATGGGACCATTGTATACCTGGTCGAGGTATCCAATTGAAGCTTGGGATGTTTCCAAGCTTATCATCTAAGAAAGAATTTGATTTGTCAAGTATCTCACTCGCCGGATCGCATACAGCGAAAAATCTGAAAAAAATTGGTGCAAGCAAAAACCCCAAATCACCTCTGTTTGAACTAGGTATATTGGTCTGTACACAGTCCGTGCATAGTCCGTGCAGTGAGCCAATTGCTATGTTGAGGTTTCACCAAAGGTTAAAGATGGTAATCTGAGACTGCATTGAACTACACACAGAGATCGCGTTTGACCTTGTGATCCCTATAAGCAGTGTTGGAAAGAAGTAATAAGTCGCAGTTTGAAATGGGTCTCTCATAGCTAAAACGCCCGGGGGTGCCACTCACATAATTGGTCTGTACGCATGCGTGACCAAAAAACAAGGAAAACAGGGTGTTTTTTTTTTTAGGCAAGGCGAGTTACGCGAGTGACGCATTTAGGGTCTAAAAACACTGATTTTCAAGAATAAGGGTAGTTTTCTGAAACTGAACAACTTGTTTAGGGTACCTTTTCAAATTTTTGGTAAATTACGAGTCCGAAAAGGGTACATTTTTTTTCATTTTTACTGGCCAAAAAACTCATTAGGGGTAAATTCTATATTAAATTACCTTATTAAGGGGCTAAATTTGCTGGTAGGGTAAAACTCGTTTAGGGGGTGTTTGAAAAAAAATTGGTCACGCATGCGTACAATGTCATATTTGAGTGATCCCCAGGCTAAAACGTTTTGATATGATATCGGAGTCGGCCTACACCGGCGCCCCCCCTTTAGCTCCCTTTCTCGGCTGCAGCGTCATCATCAGCTATCATCCCTATATCCAGGTATTAAAAGCGACTGGTATCTGTGCGGTACTGCACACTTCCGCGTCCCAAAAAATAGTTCCTACCGGTAGGCCCTATATCTTTGTGTCAGAAATTGCCATGCATGATAGGCCTAGTAGTGCAAATCCACTGAGTCTTTAACGGCCACGCACGGCGAGTTAGTTCTGCGCACCTGAGACGAATATACCTAGGTATATTCGTCTCAGCTGCGCAAGTATCGTCTTAACCCAAGAAAATTCAATTTTCCGTCAAGCAAGCAATTTTTGGCAAGCCGGGGGGGGATTTTTGGCACACATTCTTGGGCGCCTTTAAAAAGGCTTAAGAAACGGAAACGCTAAAATTCATGCAAATTTTTGCGGCCGTTTGGAAATTTTACCCCCCCCCCACCGGGGGGCTGATAATTATTGCACAGCCCCTAAAGGTGAGTTTTGGGCCTGGCCCAGGGCCCCCCAAAAGGTAAATCCGGCCCGCGGTCGGATTGCGCACCCGGGGGGCTCACTTCAATGGATTTGGGCTGACATTTCACATGCATAATAGGGCAATTCGGTGGTGAGAGCAATATAATGGCAGGGGTCATTGGGGTGAGAGCATGATTCGGTCTCTGTCGGTGAGGAGCAAAATGTACACAAGTATGGGGTCATTGGGTGAGATATGGACCGTTTGGACCTAAGGGGCTGCGCAATAATTACCCTGATAACACAATGCCGTCGGCCCGACGTTGGCGACTGGTCGGCGAAGTCGGCAAGGGGTCGGGGTCCTGCTGAAGTAGTCGGGCGGACATCGGCCTTACGTCACTAAGTGAACGTCGGCCTGCTGACTTTGGGGCGACGTCGGGTTGAGGTCGGCCCCCTACGTCACTAAGTGAATGTCGGCTCGCTGACTTTGGGGCGACGTCGGGTTGAGGTCGGTGAAATTCGGTGAATGAGTGCCGACCTATAACGTTGTATGGACGTCGCACGGCGTCCATGACAAGCGAGGTCCTGCTGAAGTAGTCGGGCGGACATCGGCCCCACGTCACTAAGTGAGCGTCGGCCTGCCACCAGGCTGCTTTGAGGCGACGTCGGGTTGAGGTCGACCCCTCGTCACTAAGTGAATGTCGGCCCGCTGACTTTGGGGCGACGTCGGGTTAAGGTCGGTGAAATTCATCATTTATTTTTACATGTATATTACTTTATAAAGAAAACAAATCAACAAATTTAGTAAATGTTCACTGAAAACGAAACTTGGGGTGACTAACTAAGGAAAAGTTAGTTAAAACAATGTCAAGAACGACTAACCTGTAACTAATACGGCTGGACTGGACTAAACTATATGTTAGTAGGTCAGGATACACTAGGGACTTAACTATCAAAATACTAGTTCAACCTTGACCTACTAATATAATAAATTAGTTCAACTAGACCTACTAGAGCTTACTAGGGACTCTACTAATATATTGGGGTGTTCTACTAATGGGCTCTACTATCAAAAACGATGTCAAGTACGACTTTTTTTTTTTAATAGGGCATTCTGTACTAATGTTCGACTAGTTCAGCTGACTGAACTAGTCTGTGGAATTAGCCAATTCTAGCCCGGTAGAAGTGGTCGAAGATATGGAAACTTATGTTTTATTGACCTTTTTCCCAACCTTGTATTTTTAATAACTTACAAACCGTTTTAGCATGGTTAGAATTTGAAAAACAGATTTGGCCCCGTTTTTTGAGCCCTGTTTCCTACTACACACGGCATGATGAAGGTTTCCACGAATTCGGCAGCCATGGCCAGGCAGCCTCAACCCACGGTCCATGATCATGACATTTGTGTTCCGATTTACAATCTCATTTCAAATTCTAACGGTTTGTAAGTTATTCAAAAACAAGCTTGGGAAAAATGTCAATAAAACATACCTTTCCATTTCTTCGACCATTTCTAACGGGCTAGAATCAGGGCTAAAATGTCCATCTCAAGACGCTAGATGTGCTATGTCTATACAGCTGCATGTGTGAAATGTCGTCTATAAGCTAGTAGAGACTAGCTCTACTAGCTTAATTTGTCATAAGAGTCATGTCATGTGATCAAAAGGGCGGTAAATTCAACTTTAGTACAACCCTTGGTACGGTCCACAACCATGATTCGTTCTACCAATTCGTAAAGCCAGAAAAGTTAGTTGGACCAACTTTTGCGGTGCAACTAATTTTCACTTATTAGTAAAGTACCATAATTTGGCATAGTTCGGCATGTCCGTACTAACAATTTCCCTCAATGCATGCTGTACTAGCCAAGCATACTAGATGGACGTTTAGTCCGACATTAAAAACTAGTTTACCAGGGGAAACTAGTGGTTCTACTAAACAAAAGCTTAGTTCAGCTTACATAATACGAGTTTTTGTTTTATCAATATTTACAGTAAATTTGATCAAAATATTGCTTATATTAACTTAAAACACTTCATCAAAATATAGAAACCTCGGTAGCTCAATCGGTAGAGCACCAGATTTATAAACCGAAGGTCCCTGGTTCGAATCCCGGTAGGTCCATTAAGGTAAGTGACTTGTGTAAATTAAGCTAGGAAATTTGTGTTCGGTTTAAAATAGATAGTAGGCCCCGGAATCCCGGGGGGGGCACACTCCCTATCTGAAATGGCAGGGATGTGCCTCGGCCAAGTTAAAAGTAGGGGGCATTCAGGTCAAATGTACAATTACAAAAATGGGGTCATTCGGTATGAAACTTTGAAAAAAGGATGGTCATTGGGGTAACAAAAAGTAAAATGGGAGTTATTGAGTACAGGATTAAATAAGTGCCAAACTGCGTAAAAACAACTTGGCCACCTTGGAAATGTGAAAAATCTCATTATTTCTGGAGGAGAACACAAATGGGTCAGTCCATATGATATCAAGGAGGTCCCCCACCTGACCCCCTCAGATTTGCTTTATATTTTAGTCATATGTTGTACCTGTAAAAATATTAGAAACCTGCAAATTTGAGGTCTGTAGCTCTTACGGATTTTCTGTGGTAGCCATTTAAAGTTTAAATTTGACTTTTAAGAGGCTTTTAAGCCTTCCAAATTCGGCACATTTGCAGTACATGCAATCATAAGAAAATGGTCAACTTTGGGGTTATCGTTTTATATGAAGTCAACCTAGACAATTACTGGGACTTTGCAAAGTTGTAATTTAAGACTAGTAGTCATATAAAAAAAATGTTTTATAAATTTTGAAGGTGGACCACATCGACTTTGGACCCCCTGAAAATGTTGAATTTGCAATAAATTTCATCTTTGTGAGGGCGCTGTTCGAAATGTAAATGAGTTGTGACCTCCATTTTTTGGATATGTATTGTATTTAACCTATATTAAGCATCAGTGACAACATAAAATAATTAATATGACAAAAATGTGAATTTAGGGGCTAAACTTGCCAGTTTACAAAACATTACATTTTTTCTTGCATATTTAATGACCCCGTGACACAACGCGCAATTACAGATTTTTTTTTTTTAAACTTTTTGACAAATTGGGCATGCAGTTAGTGTGTATACAAGGTTTTAGACCTCTCTCTCTCTTTGTAAAGAAGTCACAGACTCCCAAAGATGACATTTATTTAAAGAGCAACTTTTGAGTCCAAATTTAGACCCCCATACGCCAACTTTAAATGGCTACCACAGAAAATCCGTAAGAGCTACAGACCTCAAATTTGCAGGTTTTAATATTTTTACAGGTACAACATATGACTAAAATATAAAGCAAATCTGAGGGGGTCAGGTGGGGACCTCCTGGCCTTGATATCATATGGACTAACCCAAATACCACCTAAATTTGGGAAATCATGAAAAGGGTGGTCATTGGGTATAGCAGGAAATAGAAAAAGGGGGTCATTGAGTACATGAATTTTTTTTAAAGGGGGTCATTGGGTAATAGGTTGGACCATAACACAAAAAAGGGGGTCATTGGGTACAAGCCGGTTTGAAAAAGGGGGTCTATCCCGAGGCACATGATGCATATCTGTCATGGAAGTGCCCCCCGGAATAGTAGGTAAGTGTAAGACTCGGTGTAAGCAGAGTATACGCTACTAAATAATATTTTTGATTTTTTTTTTTCATGATTTTTCGTCTCATTGGGCCGGCCAACTTGCCAATCGTCAGTGTTGAAGTCGGGTTAGGGTCGGCACCGGCTTTTAAGCAGTCGGCATTACGTCGGCCGGCGGTCGAACCGAAGTCGGGCCGACGAGTCATCGGCAGGACATATATAGGCCTACCTAATGAGCAGCCGACATCTGAGCCGACGTTCAGCCACCGTCCATATGGCGACCAATACCCGACGTCAGGCCAACCTCTTTGTGTTATCAGGGTATAAGCCCCCGGGGGTAAAATTTCCAAACGGTTCACAGTCGCTTGTGGCCACACACGGCCCGCTACATATGATGTTGTGAGCGCAGCGAGCAGGAAAATTAATTTGCTTAAACGTTTCCATACAGTTTTCCTAAACCTTTTTCCGCATGTTTTTAAAAGGCGCCCCATGAAAGTGTGCCAAAAATCGCACCGGCTTGCCAAAAATGTGCTTGGCCCCCTCTTTCGGCTCGCCAAATACCCCCCATTTTACCCTCCCCATGGCTCATAAGGCAAAAAAAAAATTCGGTAGGTTAAACCCATTTTTTATGGGCTCTTCCTTCCTTAGTGCATAATTGGACTGAATTTAAGGTGGCTTTATCAGCTACGGTGTCGTGCATAGAACTTCTTGAAAATGACATATAGGATGTGTGTATTGATGATAAAACTTTACTTGCCAAGTTTTAATTTTCTCCCAAAAAATTAATTTTTGAAAACAAAGATTTTATTAAAACTGATTTTTCTCTCTTTTATAGCAGTTATATATATAAAAGTTTTAAGTTCATTTTGCTGCCACTATATAAATAAATCACAGAATAATAAAATGGAAATAGGCCTATTTCTTGTTTTTAATCAAATACCGTATGCATTTAATAAATTAAATGAGTGAATAACAAATATAAAAGCTTATAAATTGTCCTTGATTCTGACCAAATTTAAGGTTTCTGCTAAAAAAGTGATTGAAAAAAAACCGACCCAAAATTTCTAATTTTTTGGGGTACGTCTCTCTGAGGGCAACCAAACATATTTTTTTATTACAATTAAAGTCAATTTCAGGAATTACTGAGACAAAAGTGAGTCAATCGATTGCACAATTTAGAAAATCCCATAGGAAAATGGTCAAAAAGCGGGTTGTGCACCCCCCCCACAATCCAATCAGACCCGGTGTGCCGGCCCCATCGTCTGAGCCCGGGGGTCGGTGCCCCTCCCATGATCCACGCTACTGTGAAAGAGCATGTGTTCAATAATTATGGGGTCTTTGGATGACAGCGATACTGAAAAAGGGGTCTTAAACAGCCCTACATACGCGTCACCTCCAAAGTTGGAGTGCCTGGGAGTGCCCCCCGGCTCCGAGTTGCGTAAATGAATTGCCAGAAGCAGGTATTATCAGAGCCGGCCGAGTTAGTTTAGGTCGAGTTAACAAAAAGCCTAATTAATCTCGCTTATACTTTTTATTTGTGATCATACGGACGGTCAGTAATGTAGGGAATTTGCACTGAATCGTACGTCTTTAAACTTTGAAGCATTCGCAAACTTCATATCAGATTACGAACAAGTAGTTGCAAAACATCAGAAATATGGCGACAATGTTGGTGAGAAACGTAGCCCGAGCAGGTAGGTTTTAAATGCTGTTTATTGATAAATTATCAATTAAACGCGAAGTTCTCTGAAATTATACAAATAAGAATGTATATACGGATCCAAGCAGTGATATGAGAATGTGAATGAAGTTAGAGAACAGGTCTAAAACATGCTTTCATGATTGTCACGTAACCCATTAATACCGGGTACCGGCATTTCGGTAAGCTTAAAACATTCATGTTATGTCAGAAGCTTCAAGTTCATTACATCACCATGATCATTGATCAACGGCATGTGACCGGCACGACATGATCATCATGATGGCGATCCTGACTTATAGACCACCCTCACGGCCTCGCTATATATTTAACGACTAAATTAAAGTTTTTGCATCAATCAAGCCCGGCCCAAGGTCAGGACAGGTTTAGTTTTGCATAATATTGGTCATGTTACAGTCTGTCCACTTAAAAGTACAAACCAAATCTGTGGCATCGGGGGTCGATGCTTTGCATCACAAGTGAGTGCGACGCGACGCGTAAAGAGCGTGGTGTACAAATCGCGCAGCAGTTGGCGCGCCAAAGAAGGGTTGCACTGAAATAATTATTCTCATAATCATACCTCCAGTTTCCAAGGACGGTCTATTTACTTTGTACTTCTATGTGGACAGACTATAGTGCCGTTTTTTTTGTTACGCTACCTTTCGCCGAGGAGGACAATTTCGACCTCGTTTGTTTACAAACAGAGAGGTAGACAAGGGCCTGTCAAAACTGTTCCGCTTGATACTCAAAGGATGGTCCACAATAGGGTGATTCACGCAATCACACGTAACATGATTGGGGATTAAAAAACTGTGAAGTAGGACCATCCATGTGCTTCTTTTGTCCAATTTGGCATCAAGATTTGGCTAATTCGTGATAGTAAAAGCTCACCTCTCTAAAAATAGTCATAGCCAGCCAGCAACCTGAATGGGACTCTCCCAACGGAACATACAATGCAATGATGATCATGTTGATGTATAATACAGCATACAGCTACACCAGCACACATACATGTTGAAGATGCCGGAACTATATTTTGACTGAAGTACGTACGTACTTGTGGGTGTGCAAGGACTGTGGGTGTACATTACAATCTCAATGACTTAATACACAAAATGGTGTTTTAATTGGATGGAGTACACATAGCGGCATGATGTATGGTCATTTTCACGGTAAAGGGTGTAACTTTGGATTTTTAACATTTTGATCCGTAGTGTTCTAATGAAGCCACAGAATTCCATGATTTTTGGCCACATAAGTCATCTAGTTAGCAGCTACCTTGGGTAGCATAATCATCTTTGGGAGTTACTGCGTTCAGTTTTAGCAGGCTGAAATGTACTTAATATTGCCATTTTGAAAAACTATAAAAAACAGTAACATTTTTGTAAAACCCTGTGATTTCTTCAGTTAGTTCATGGATAATTTTTCTTATCCTGAAAGTATGGTCATATGTTCAGTAAACACTGCCACATTAGATTTAATTGTGAACAGCCCTGTATTTTTGAGAACCGGACTTCGATATTTGTCGTTTCGGAGGCTTCAAACTTTGTGGGTATAGCTTTGGTTCATAATTCTTGGTTATTTCTTCACTTCTTCTTGATTCATAACAGTTGATATCTTAACTTGAAATGGGTAACAAAAATTAGTCGATTTGCAAGCTTTTAAAATTATTATAAAATCTTGACTTCAAAGAGCCGATTTTCCGTTAACTTTTTTGAAGCCTCCGAAACAAACTGTTCAGCTAGCTTGGGCAAATATAAATATAAGAGCTCATCCAATCTATTAATCAAAATGTAGCAAAGTAGATCCTCAAGTCACTTGTTTTTAAATCGTGGAGATATATATCACAGTTTGCAAATGGGACCCAATACAAACTTTCCGTTAACACGTGAAGCCTCCGAAACAAATGAAGCCTCCGAAACAACAATCCTCTTTGCACATCTAAATTGATAAATTAAAGAAAAAATGATATTATGGTTAATGTTTGAAAAATATACTGATACCCAAGAAAGCCTGTTTCGGAGGCTTCACATGCAAGTTAACACCATGCTTAACGAATGGGTGAAAAATTAATGTGTGATTAATCTACAATATCTGCTGCATAGAATCATTGATTCAATACACACAAGAAAATAACAGCTTAGATGATCACAACAGTGTTGTTTTCAAAAAAATACTTCTGCAATGTTTAACCATTGTTAACATGAAGCCTCCGAAACAAAAAAAATGACTTGCTGTGATAATTTAATTTTTGTCACAACTGAAATTCAATACTTAGATGCAAAGCATGAAAATTGGTAATTGTGATATTTTTTACCTATTTTTTCATGTCAACTTGTAGTAGTTAGCCAAATATTTTACTTTTATGATCACCTGTGTTGTTAACTGAAGCCTCCGAAACACAAATCGCTTGAACTGCCAATTCTAAAAAATAACTCCAATTTCTGTGAAACTTGGCTGGTAGGTTCCTTTCATCAAGTAGTATTTGAACATGAAGTTAGACATTCAAATTATTTTAGGAACCCAATTAAAACTTAAAAAATATGTTTAAGGTTGGGAAATTTCCATTGTAAATGACACTTGATGTTAAAATTGTCAAAACTGCAATTACAAACATAGCAAAACATGGTATAAAATTTAACTTATATCTGTTGACTTACTTTGGAATGGGATTTTACATGTATTCCAGCTTTCATGTCATAATTTTCTGAGCATATGTAAAATACATTTTTCTTAGATTTTAACCAAAATGTTATGGAAATGTCAAATTTTTTATTAGAAATCAAAAGATTTAAGCCTTGAAACATTATGTTACTGAAATTTAAGTTGCTTCTGTGCATGATTTCAGTAAACAGAAACATATTTAAGTGGTTTGAAATTTTGACCCTAAAAATCAAAAGTTACACCCTTTACTGTGAAAATGACCATATAGCATCATGACGGTGGCGTATGTTGTTTTATGGAATGAGAAAGATTTTTGAGAAAGTTATTATTTCTGGTAATGAAGGATCGCAAGGTGAGTGAATTTGTTAAGAGGTTTCCTTGTTTGAGCGATAGTAGGATAGGAGACGTAGGCAAAAACAGTACTTTGACCTGCTCTGAACTTTCAATTGACATGGACTCCTATTTCCCAGTTTTGATCAGGGTAACACCTTGCTGTGTGTATAGTATCTGTACACCCTGCCATGGTCACTGGATATCAAGGGAAAACAGTGTTTAAACACTGAATAATCTACCCCGGTTCATGGGTTAAATAAGACATATAATATGAAAAACAAAAGGGAAAACAGATGTTTTGAATACATTGTCAGATCATCTTTTAAGGAGTACAAATCTATTGACTACATGGTTTATTATGAATCCCTAATTCTTACCATATTTCAGTTCAGCGTGGGGCCAAAGCATCATCCTATCTGTATTCCACCAGTGCTGCACCAAAGATAACAACACATTACACAATAATCCCCAGAGAGAAGGATGAAAGATGGAAAGGTAGGTACTGTATTCCCAAATGCACAAACAGTATTTAGCTTTCAAATGAAAGCTGTTATAAATTTAACATGTCATGTGAACAATTTGTTGTATTTGTCTATAAATCAGCTTCTATACTAAAATGCAGTAAACCTTTGACGAGCGCGTATTGTAAGGATACATCACGTATTTACTGCGTTGCACGCACTTGTCTCTGATTGGCTGCTAAGGCGATATGTTGTTGCTGAGTGGAAATTTATGAATGAACTGTGCACCGTACGCGTTGTTAGCGCCGAATTTGCAACATCACGGTAGTCGCGCTTGCCAAAGGTTTGCTGCATTTGACTTTACCTACTTGATAAATTGGAAATGTATTCCGTATCCTGTGCATAAAAGTCATTGAGGGCGCTTAATAAAATGCTGAAATGCAAGTTATACCTGGTTTCACTTCAACTTTGGTAGTGATCATGTCAGTACCTTTAGCATTGCTTTAGCAACGGTTGAATTGCAAATGTGCTGACTAAATGACAAAAACACTTGTGCTCACAAAAACTTGTGTACACATTATTATGTGAATGCTCTGTTGAATTAGGATAATGTGTGTGATTAGATACCGTACTACAAGTAAGGAAAGATGCAGCTAAACTTAAAGTTATCATGGTTATTGAGCCAGTGATAACCTTGTGCAGTGTTCGAAATAAGCACTAAATCCTCTTGTCCAAAAACCACTGGGGATAACCATATTGAGCTATGTACTTGTCCTCTGGACAACCACTATTAAATTTAATGTTACCTCCAAAATCATAATTTATAAACAAATAATTACTTGACATTAAGTTTTGATATTTTTAGATCTAAGGACCACTGCTAGCACATAGTATAATAGTACATGCTGTGAATGTGATGTCCACTTGTTCAGCATGTCCAGTTCTGAATATTTCTGATTAATCATTTCACTGAGTTACCTGTGCCAATGCTTGAGATCTGCATGATCAGAATGGCAAATTTTGAAGCTTGCAAAGGTTTTCCAATTTGTGGCTATGGACTTTCAAGCGCAAAAAACATCAAACAAATTTAGATTTTTTGCACTCAAAAATATGACAAATTTTGGGGACAGCCAAAATATTTTGAGGACAAGCAGAATTTATGCTTTAGTTGTCCTCAGGTCAACCTCTATATTTTCCTTATTTTGGCCATTGACCTTGTGTATATTTTGTGTTTCACTTTCAGAGGTAGAAATGGAACGTTACAGCGATGAGGCTGATGTGGTGATTGTAGGAGGTGGGCCAGCTGGAATGGCTGCAGCCATACGCATCAAACAATTATGTAATGATACAGGAAAAGATCTCAGGGTTTGTGTTGTGGAAAAAGCTGCTGAAGTAGGTAAATATTTGAAGGGGGAATACCTGATACACTGCCTTGCAGCTAAATCAGCCTCAGGAAATAAATACAGTAAGCCAAATAATTAAGGTACCCGTTACGTTCACCCCCTGTATATCCTAAAGAAAGGCAGATATGTCATAATTGGAACCAACAGCCAATGGCTGCATCTTTAGCTTTACGACCTCATTCGTTGAAATTGTTCAAGAAATAAACACAACGATCCGAAAACCCAAGGAAGATGCAAGTGTAAAAGTTGCAGTTTGCCTTTTTGCACGTCCTATTGATTTGTACACAAAGCGTTCGTGAACAAGAGAACGAGCGTCATGCTTTCATTGATTAGCACGAAAAACTAGCATCGTGCTTTCATTGATTAGAACACAAAAGTGCTACTTTTTATTTCATATCTTCATTAGGTTTTGGATCACTATTTCTTAAATTCTCAACCAATTTCAACAAATTATGTCTTATATCAGAGCTAAAGAGTACAGGCGTCAACTGCTTGTTTTAATTTTGACATATTTGTGTTTATTTAGGATATATAGGGTTGAACACAACTGGTACCTTAATTCTTTTGCTTACTGTAGATTGAGTCAATATAACTGAATCCAGATTAATCAATCAAAAGACTTAAACTTCTATTTTTCGCTCACCTGGAGCATTTTCACTAAATTCGACAAGCGTCTTCAGCAGATGGTGATGCTGTGATGATAGCTTGTGTACAATCGGGATGGATTATTTGGATTGCCGGGTTTTACCAAGCAAACATTGTAGACGCAAAGAAATATTTATTAAAGCTTTTGGCTATCTGCATTTGAATACTTTTTAAATCAAATGTATTTTAATGGTATTGTTTTAAATGAGTAGCATATCACAGGATGAATTTGAAAGATATTTGAAGCAATGAGGAAATAGAACACATCATTGTTGTTGTACATACATGTATTCTTCTTTATAAGAATTTGATTTTACATATTGATTACAATCATGAAACACTTACATTGTGATTTGTGTGTGTGTGTGTGTTTGATTTGCAGGGGGCCACACTTTGTCAGGTGCTTGTCTAGAAATGCACGCCATAAGTGAACTGTTCCCAGACTGGAAGGAAAGAGGTGCACCATTCCATACACCTGTCAAGTCAGATAAGTTTGCAATACTGACAGAGAAAGGCAGGCTTCCTGTGCCAGTATTCAAAGGTAAGTCTAGAATTATTTATAAATTCTCTGTACTGTGTGTCAATCTTTGTGAATTGGTTGCTGAAATGTCTACCCAGCAAACACAAAAATGTTTTACAGAAAACGTTTGAATGTCAGGTTATATAAAGAGTATTTTATGTTTTCAGAACATTTTAGAGAACATTTTAAGTGTTGACAAAATATTTTCTTTTTTAATTTTTGCCAAATATATTTTACAATAACATTTTTACAAAGATGTTGTTGTATTGTTTTTTCTTATGAAACATATTTAAAAAAATTTATTTGCCCAACATTTCAATGTTATTAAAAATTTTGACCAATACCAAAGCATGTTTGTAACACATTTCTAATGTTTTAAAAACATTTTTGTGTTTCCTGGGTAATTACTGTATTTAACTTCATTATCACCCTATGCTTTTCAAAGTAAAGCATTGTAAGGGGTGCTTATTTACTTTGTTATTAGTATTAAAACTGGACATTTTCCATGCAAAATAAAGGTGATTCCAAATGACTCAATCCTAACAGTACAGTGGAAACTCATCAATATGAGATCGCTTAATGCGAGAAACCGCTTACTACGATCAGAAACATGTGGTCCCGAATTTCCCCTATTACCGGTATTTACTGCACAAAATAAACTGTTTAATACAAGGTAAATAAAACGAAATCTGCATAATACAAGCACTTAACGTCAATCAAAGCTTTTGTTTTCTATTGTTTTTATGACTGATAAAACAAGCTAATTTATCATGGTGAATTTATGATGCAAATCATGTCAGAAGTTGACAAAATATTCACTCGAAAACTCAAAGCATATAGGCCTATGACTTCGGATGCAATCACACTCTTGTATGTTTAAATCAGGCCAGTGCAAATGGACCTTCAACTTCAGTACACTCGCGCCGAAGACTTTCCGAGATGGAACTATGTTAAGATTTTTAAAAAATAATGAAAGACTTCAAAAGAAGCAAATTAGCTGCATATTAACTTGAATATCATTAATCAGTTTTAATCAGCATTACAGCAAATAATTAATCAATTATAATGAAGAAATACTTGCAGTCAAAGTCCCCAAAACAACACACGCAAATCCCTGAAATCCCATACAGCACTAATTAGTGGCGCTATTCTTAATGAGCACACGTCAAAACCTTAGCAACCATCATGACGAAATTTGCCATATAAGGTCATTTATTGCTGACGACATATCAAACTAGCCAATCGCAAACTCAAAGTCCGCCCCTGGATCGAATGTGGGAAACCTTTCAAGGCATGTGCTAAAAGTGGGAAATCCTGATACCACAGTAAAAATTGTTTTATTTGTTTACGATAATCAGCTTGAGAAATCATTTAAATTTCATCAGAAAATGCTGTGAGAAACATACCTCTGACCGAAAATCAAAAAGAAATATTAGTCTTATCATAACGATTAAGGGAATTTAAAACTGCGACGGCTGCAAATCTAGTATAAAATAATGCAGACGACTATCTGGATTCAATCCAAGGTCAAATACCATGAAATACCATGAAATTAAGAATTCCAAAATTTTTAGATTCTTTTAAATGGGAATGTCATCTTTAAAGGCATATAACTCAAAAACATGCCTGGCGACTTGTTCCGGGTTTTGTTGGAGCTGGTCACATATATTACAGACTTATAAAAAATGTATCTTTGCTCATTATTTGCAGGTCTTCCCATGTACAACCATGGTAATTACATTGTGAGGCTAGGTAATGTAGTGAGATGGCTAGGTGAACAGGCTGAAGAATTAGGTGTAGAGATCTATAATGGATACCCTGCTAGTGAGGTAAGACAACCATGGTAATTACATTGTGAGGCTAGGTAATGTAGTGAGATGGCTAGGGGAACAGGCAGAAGCATTAGGTGTAGAGATATATAATGGATACCCTGCTAGTGAGGTAAGACAACCATGGTAATTACATTGTGAGGCTAGGTAATGTAGTGAGATGGCTAGGGGAACAGGCCGAAGCATTAGGTGTAGAGATCTATAATGGATACCCTGCTAGTGAGGTAAGACAACCATGGTAATTACATTGTGAGGCTAGGTAATGTAGTGAGATGGCTAGGGGAACAGGCAGAAGCATTAGGTGTAGAGATTTATAATGGATAACCTGCTAGTGAGGTAAGACAACCAGGGTAATTACATTGTGAGGCTAGGTAATGTAGTGAGATGGCTAGGGGAACAGGCAGAAGCATTAGGGGTAGAGATCTATAATGGATACCCTGCTAGTGAGGTAAGACAACCATGCTAATTACATTGTGAGGCTAGGTAATGTTGTGAGATGGCTAGGGGAACAGGCCGAAGCATTAGGTGTAGAGATTTATAATGGATACCCTGCTAGTGAGGTAAGACAACCAGGGTAATTACATTGTGAGGCTAGGTAATGTAGTGAGATGGCTAGGGGAACAGGCAGAAGCATTAGGTGTAGAGATATATAATGGATACCCTGCTAGTGAGGTAAGACAACCATGGTAATTACATTGTGAGGCTAGGTAATGTAGTGAGATGGCTAGGGAACAGGCGAAGCATTAGGTGTAGAGATCTATAATGGATACCCTGCTAGTGAGGTAAGACAACCATGGTAATTACATTGTGAGGCTAGGTAATGTAGTGAGATGGCTAGGGGAACAGGCGAAGCATTAGGTGTAGAGATTTATAATGGATAACCTGCTAGTGAGGTAAGACAACCAGGGTAATTACATTGTGAGGCTAGGTAATGTAGTGAGATGGCTAGGGAACAGGCCAAGCATTAGGGGTAGAGATCTATAATGGATACCCTGCTAGTGAGGTAAGACAACCATGCTAATTACATTGTGAGGCTAGGTAATGTTGTGAGATGGCTAGGAGAACAGGCCAAGAGATATAGGTGCAGAGATTTATAATGGATACCCTGCTAGTGAGGTAAGACAACCAGGGTAATTACATTGTGAGGCTAGGTAATGTAGTGAGATGGCTAGGGGAACAGGCAGAAGCATTAGGTGTAGAGATATATAATGGATACCCTGCTAGTGAGGTAAGACAACCATGGTAATTACATTGTGAGGCTAGGTAATGTAGTGAGATGGCTAGGGGAACAGGCAGAAGCATTAGGTGTAGAGATATATAATGGATACCCTGCTAGTGAGGTAAGACAACCATGGTAATTACATTGTGAGGCTAGGTAATGTAGTGAGATGGCTAGGGGAACAGGCAGAAGCATTAGGTGTAGAGATCTATAATGGATACCCTGCTAGTGAGGTAAGACAACCATGGTAATTACATTGTGAGGCTAGGTAATGTAGTGAGATGGCTAGGGGAACAGGCCGAAGCATTAGGTGTAGAGATTTATAATGGATAACCTGCTAGTGAGGTAAGACAACCAGGGTAATTACATTGTGAGGCTAGGTAATGTAGTGAGATGGCTAGGGGAACAGGCCGAAGCATTAGGGGTAGAGATCTATAATGGATACCCTGCTAGTGAGGTAAGACAACCATGCTAATTACATTGTGAGGCTAGGTAATGTTGTGAGATGGCTAGGGAACAGGCCGAAGCATTAGGTGTAGAGATTTATAATGGATACCCTGCTAGTGAGGTAAGACAACCAGGGTAATTACATTGTGAGGCTAGGTAATGTAGTGAGATGGCTAGGGGAACAGGCCGAAGCATTAGGTGTAGAGATCTATAATGGATACCCTGCTAGTGAGGTAAGACAACCAGGGTAATTACATTGTGAGGCTAGGTAATGTAGTGAGATGGCTAGGGGAACAGGCTGAAGCATTAGGTGTAGAGATCTATAATGGCTACCCTGCTAGTGAGGTAAGACAACCAGGGTAATTACATTGTGAGGCTAGGTAATGTAGTGAGATGGCTAGGGGAACAGGCCGAAGCATTAGGTGTAGAGATCTATAATGGATACCCTGCTAGTGAGGTAAGACAACCAGGGTAATTACATTGTGAGGCTAGGTAATGTAGTGAGATGGCTAGGGGAACAGGCTGAAGAATTAGGTGTAGAGATATATAATGGATACCCTGCTAGTGAGGTAAGACAACCAGGGTAATTACATTGTGAGGCTAGGTAATGTAGTGAGATGGCTAGGGGAACAGGCAGAAGCATTAGGTGTAGAGATCTATAATGGATACCCTGCTAGTGAGGTAAGACAACCAGGGTAATTACATTGTGAGGCTAGGTAATGTAGTGAGATGGCTAGGGAACAGGCAGAAGCATTAGGTGTAGAGATCTATAATGGATACCCTGCTAGTGAGGTAAGACAACCATGGTAATTACATTGTGAGGCTAGGTAATGTAGTGAGATGGCTAGGGAACAGGCAGAAGCATTAGGTGTAGAGATCTATAATGGATACCCTGCTAGTGAGGTAAGACAACCAGGGTAATTACATTGTGAAGCTAGGTAATGTAGTGAGATGGCTAGGGGAACAGGCCGAAGCATTAGGTGTAGAGATATATAATGGATACCCTGCTAGTGAGGTAAGACAACCAGGGTAATTACATTGTGAGGCTAGGTAATGTAGTGAGATGGCTAGGGGAACAGGCAGAAGCATTAGGTGTAGAGATCTATAATGGATACCCTGCTAGTGAGGTAAGACAACCAGGGTAATTACATTGTGAGGCTAGGTAATGTAGTGAGATGGCTAGGGAACAGGCCAAGCATTAGGTGTAGAGATATATAATGGATACCCTGCTAGTGAGGTAAGACAACCAGGGTAATTACATTGTGAGGCTAGGTAATGTAGTGAGATGGCTAGGAGAACAGGCAGAAGCATTAGGTGTAGAGATCTATAATGGATACCCTGCTAGTGAGGTAAGACAACCAGGGTAATTACATTGTGAGGCTAGGTAATGTAGTGAGATGGCTAGGGGAACAGGCCGAAGCATTAGGTGTAGAGATATATAATGGATACCCTGCTAGTGAGGTAAGACAACCAGGGTAATTAAATTGTGAGGCTAGGTAATGTAGTGAGATGGCTAGGGGAACAGGCAGAAGCATTAGGTGTAGAGATTTATAATGGATACCCTGCTAGTGAGGTAAGACACAACAAGTGCCCCACAAGTGTACGATGAAATGTCTTCCATATAGTTTGATCAGCTCGTATTAAATCGGCGGGCCTTATTACACAGCGGATTAATATCAATATATTTTATTTTGAGAATTGTCTTGTAACACCTTGCCAGAAACATCACAAATTATTAATTGAAGTGCTATACTTGTGTCTACTTTATTTAGCACACAAAATTAAACCATACAAGTCATATCACTCTTAACGGCCTACTTTTCGGCATAGTGGTTAAAGCGTAGCAATTCCCGCCAATTACGAACTGATCAAACTATAGGGGTGTATGGATTTCAACTGGAATAGCCCAATGAGTGCGCTGAGGCCTTTGGGTTTGGCATAGCAGACTTAAATTACATCTTTATTTATATTTTTTTGAACTACAAAAACATTGTTTTCATGAAAAAGATAAACTTTTACTTTCAAAATATGTAAATTATTGTGAATAATTGGAAGATGTGATGTTGTTGTTGCAGGTTCTATTTCATGAGGATGGCAGTGTGAAAGGTGTAGCTACAAGTGATGTCGGCATAGCTAAAGATGGATCTCCAAAGGTGAGTATGGATGGCAATCAACTGCAAGAAATCTCCATGTAGTAAAGCTGACCATTGAAGATATGACCTTTGAGTTAAACAACATGTTACATGTGTATGAGTAAGTCATTAAATGACAGGGTCTTTTTTAGGTCAAAGTATGAAGGGCTATGTAAAAGAAGATGTAAAACATAAAATGGTCTTTGATAATGTCTGATTTCATAATCATAATTTGCTGTGTATTGCTGACTGAGGTGTGTGGGTGTGAGCACTGTATTTAAATAGATCATACAAATGAGCTGAGTGATTGTGTGGATGTGTGTGGAGATGCCTGTATCTGAGCTCTGTATATTTCCACTAAGCAGCATGTTTGCAGATATCACAAAAACAAATACCGTAACCACACGGGTATAAGCCCACCTTCGGCTATGAGCCCACATCCTATTTTTCAAAACATTCTGGGATCAAGGGTGCACCCGGGTATAAGCCCAGTTGTAATTTTGGCTAAGTTCATAAATTAATGGTTTTCTATCACATTTAAGAACAAATATAAAAGAATATCATTTGATAATTAACATTCCAAAATTGAAAAACATTGACATGATAGATGATAGAAATTAGTGGTACACATGCATACAAATGGGGATGATTGTTCTTATCTTTAAATTCAAGTACTAGCTCCTCCCCGGTTATTAGCCAACCCCCATTTTTGAAGTGAAATCTGCCATCTAGGAGGGTGGGCTTATACCCGAGTGGTTATGGTAACTGTAGTAAATGTATTAACCACTTGCATTGTTACTTGTGTAGGCAACATTTGAGCGTGGCATGGAACTCCATGCTAAGGTGACCATCTTTTCGGAGGGATGCCATGGACATCTTGCCAAACAGATTTATGATAAATTTGATCTCAGGAAAGATTGTCAACCACAGACATATGGTATAGGCTTGAAAGAGGTAGGTGAATTACCCAGATTACTGGTGCAATATAGGATCTATAGTTAATAAATTATGAGTATTTCAATGTAAGATGATGTACAATCTTTGAAATCTACTGAAAAAACTTATTGCACATGATGTTCTATTGACTTAACATGTGGTGCTGTATCCCAATTGTACCGCCATGAGCCTTTGTTTACTTAAACATATTTATGTGCAACGTTTTTATTTTAAATCCGAGAACATTAATTTTGGTATCAAATCAAAGGGTACTTTCTAGGCTTTAGAATGAATGCAAACTTGATAGCATAAACAGATTAATTTTGTTAACTTATTACAAATTAGTCTTCATTTATTTTTTTTAAACATGAAATAACACCACCTAACGAGTGCCCCAATTCATGACACATGGCTATATGTTTATTCAGTTTTTGTCTTCTTTATTTAAAAAAAAATCATCTTCCATGCATGTTTACAAATCAACACCCACACTTTGAGGAGCTCGAAATGTCACTGTGAAATCTCGTCAACAAGTTTTTATAATGCATATTTTCATTTCATTAATCAACAGCTGTGGGAAGTAGATCCAAGCCAGCATGAACCAGGCAAAGTAGAACACACAGTTGGATGGCCTCTGGTAAGTGCTATCACAAATATTCACTTGATTCAATTAAATCAATCTCACATTGTTACAAAGGATGTTATGTTATATGTGAATATCCTATTTTAGTTTAATAATCTTCTTGTTAGAGCTGTGGTATTAACTGCACCATCAAGCTTTCTTTAGAAGTATATGCTGAATAGCCTTACGTGCAGAAGATACCTGGATCTAATTCATATTTGCACTGTTGAGAAAATTGTCTAATATGTGAAGGTATTGAAGAAGCAAATAGAGTGCCCCTAGCCTACTTGTGCCTACTGAAAGTGCAATGTATAGATACATGTATTGGCAGTTTAAGATAATTAGGAAGATGAAATCATTAGTATAGTAATACCATTTTGTCCGGTTACTGCTGAGGCTAATGATCCTGTTAAAACTTTAGAGTGTGTGTACAAGCCATTGTATAGGATTCCTGATAGGGTGGGAACCACAGGCAGTTTTATCAAATGCTGGAGGAATGGGGATAACTCTGAAAGTGATCGTTTCCCAGATCACTTGTTGCTAGCTATGCATGCTTCCCCCCTCTCCAAGTTGACTTGTGTTCAACTGCTATTGATTCAGTTGCTGGTATGTCAGTGACTGCTTACTGATTACATGAGTAGATTGATACCATTATTGTTGGACCAGAGCATGATTGTTTGATCCTTATACATAGGCTAATCAACCAATAATGCTGATTTGATGAGGATAAAATATATTACAGTATACTAAATTAAACTTTGCATATTTTAAATAGGAACTTGGTGTTTTACTCTCTTAATGACATGTGTTTTGTGTGATTGTTACAGGACCGATTCACATATGGTGGTTCTTTCATGTACCATTTAGACGAGGGCGCTCCGCTTGTTTCTGTAGGCTATGTAATTGGTCTAGACTATAAAAACCCTTATATGAGTCCATACAAAGAATTCCAAAGATGGAAGCATCACCCATCTATAGCACCAATATTTGAAGGTGGTAAGAGAATAGCATATGGAGCCAGGGCACTCAATGAAGGAGGAATGCAGGTAAGAGGATCAGATTAGGAACAAATTGTAGTATGGAATCGGAGCCTTAATAGGCTGGTTTGTGCTTAGATTCAGGAGCTGATTTGATCTTTGGGGCCAATTTAGTTCACAAATCTCAGACAAGCAGAGATTTTAGAACTCGGACATGGCTACAATGCTGGGCTACCATGTTGTCGTGCAATTCCCTTGGGACCCTTGATTATACCAATAGTGATATTATGGGTGTGTGTGTACAGATGTGTACTCTAAATTAAGTGCAAAGCACTCTAGACATTGCTGGAAGTGCAGTGTTTTATTGCAAGATGCATCTATTCAGAGCAATGTGGTATAACAGTTGCTTTAGATAGTAACACTCTTGTTTAAAAAAAAAACCTTTGGCTACTGCAAATTGGGCTATCCCATTTGAAATCCATATGCCCCCTCTGAAAGACACTACCTTAATCTTTCACACAGGGAGTGTGAATTTGAAATGGGATTACCTAAAATGGGTGATTTCTTTTGAAATCTGCACCCCTGTATGGGATATTAAGGTCATGTATTCCATAGGGGTGTATGTATTTCAACTGGAACAGCCCGTTAATAACATGCAAAGTGTAGACTTACGCTCTATGACATATTGAATGAATTGTACCATTTCAAAATAAGCAGTTGATTTGGAGGTATGCAAGTGTATGAAGAAGTTCTTGTACTTTGTTGCCACAACTTGATCAATATGAATTAAAAGATACCACAGTTGTAACTAAGTAAGATATTTGAAAGTAATACCAAGTTTGATATGTTTCTCATTGGTAGTCTCTACCTCACCTTGCATTCCCTGGTGGTCTGGTGATAGGCTGTAGTGCAGGGTTTATGAATGTGCCAAAGGTTAAAGGAAGTCATACAGCTATGAAGAGTGGTATGGTAGCTGCTGATGCAATAGTTGATAAACTTACTAAGGAAGATGCTGCCTCAGAAACAACAGGTAACTTATTATATCTCACAAACACTCACACACATCCCCACACTTGGGTACACCACTATATGGTATTGTCTCAGATTGGGGACACTGTTTAGGGCTATGCAAATAGGACATAATTTTCTGACTTTAACCTTGGTAATCGCGGATGTACACAAATTATTTCTTATAACATTTAATTAACCTCTCAACCATGGACTGATCATTTTTTTTATCACTGATAGGGGATGCACTTTGGTTGGAATGTAAGTATCATTCAAAGGTGATTACAAATGCACCCCTACAAACACACTCCACCAAACGCCACCCCTCCCCCCATGTTCACAACACAATACACACTTTGTGGCATACTCAAATAATCACACTCTTGCATATTTGTAATTATTTTATTGTCCCTGCCAAACAAAGTTTCAACAAGGGACTATAACATGAGCTCCAATGTATGTACATGATGTCTGTGCACAAAAATGTTAATCCTTGGCCAAAAAATGTTAATTTTTGGCCTTGAGGCCATTCTACAAACATTTTTTTCCAATCACAAAAGCCTCAATAAAGGGGTATTCAGAGTTTTTATTTCTTTTATTTTTTACTTTTTTTTTCAAAACCACAAAATGAGGACATAATTTTGTGACTTTGAGCCCCAGGGTCCAGCATTGTGGTTCAAAATCTGCTCTTCTTGTTTTGTTACAACTTGTGCATGTAAAAATAATTTCACCAAATTTTGATTGTTAAAAAAATTATCTCTTTTTCAGGTGTTTTTGTTGACGATTATGAAAGTCGTTTGAAAGACAGTTGGGTCTGGAAGGAGTTACACTCTGTGCGTAATTTCCGGCCAGCAGCAGGAACTCCCCTAGGTGTATATGGTACAATATTATATGGTATGATGCATTTCATTACAAGAGGAAAAGAACCTTTTACTTTGAAACACAAAGGTATGTATATATGATGATGATTGCATAAAAATCCCTTCACAGGTGTATATTACATTTGAAGACATTCATTTTCTCTAAAAAATATGAAAAAATTGCATTGATAGGTAAAGACCACCAAGAACTGAAACCCTTACCTTGTCAAAATGGGCTTCAACTTGCTTTTGACAGATATTCTTATTGAAAGAATGATGTAGAAGTATAAATTAGTTATACTTCAGTGATAGGGAGAATCTTGTAACAGGTGCTATGCATCATGGGGGATATCAAAAATTGACATATTGTAAGTGTCCAGAGCGTATTATTGTGAGTGATGGCATTCGATTGATGCCATATTATACCTAAAAGGAATCTTGCTTTATAGTTTAGTAACCAACCAATGGAATGGTGAAATGAATACTTTAAACAGTTCTCTCCTCTCAACAAAATAATAACTTACTTTATTTCATCACCACATCCGTGGGCAGGGTTGTAGAGAGGATAGTTTTAGTGGTGGGCATCATTTTATGAAAATCTTGCATATTTGGCCATTTTTTGCCAAAATGCACCAAATTCTTGACTAATCCAATAAAACTGCAATTTTGGCCTCTGAGTGGTGGGCTCCAGTGCTAAAATTGCAGCTGAGTGGTGGGCTCCAAAACTGAGCCGCCCACCATTGTAGCTACATTTTGTGGTTTGGCACTTATTCTTGGAAACTAGGATGATTTTATCATTCAATGAAAATATATTGTAAGCTGGCACTCCCACCCTTTTTATTTCACTCCCACCCTTTTTATTTTACTCCCACCCTTTATATCAATCCACCCTTTTTACCAACAAAGTTTAAACCCCCACCCTTTTAAGGATTTTCCAAATTTCCAAGTGGCACCCTTTAAAAAGGGTGCCCTGCCAACAGTGTCCCTGTCCGTGGTACTTCATCAGAATTGTGACAGGAGCAGTAAAGCTAATCATGTGACTCACAGAATGACTAATGGAATGTTGTTGTTCATGAACAGACTTGACCTCGTTTCTGCTTTTACAACACCAATATTGTAGAGACTTCCTCTCAAATCTGGCAGTGATTTACAGATTGAGCATCCATCCATGTTCTGCATACAAAAATGTGTCCTCTCATTAGGGCTGTTTTCGAGTAGAATGTACATTGACGACATTAGTCAACTCAAATCTCAAGATCCATTATGTTTTAGAGATACAGAACATTAGTAAAGCCAAAATATACCACATACGCATCATCAGAATATTGGGATTGTAATGGAAAGATAATCTTCACCATGCACTTACGAATGAAATAGAAGATTGATGCAGTTATTTCATGGTAAATAATGGCGATGCTAAGCATATCTTCAGCTGAACTTGTTGACAACAGCCTTGTCGACAACAGCCCTACCTGTCATATTATATTCCAGTACAAAATGTACTTGATTTGAATAATTGATTGGTTAAAATGATTGAATGAGAATGAACTTTCATAGAAAAACCTTGAATAGTGCATGATTTGGGGGCAAAAATGCCGGAAAACTAGAAAATGTGTAAAAAACCTGACAATTGAATTCTCATGCCTGATTAGTTGAACTGAAGTGTTGACTCATACTTGATTGTGAGAGTTGATGTTTGGTAAATGTACTCACTTGCATAGTTTAGATGCAAAAGCATATAAACACCATTTTCAAACTTTTTGAATTAAGACCACCAACATCTGCCCTATAATGCTACCTTTAAATTGGCATATTAAAAACTTCAAGATAACTTTGTGAAACTATGATCAAAAGTAGCACATATTTTATTATTGTTTTCTTTTTATTTGACCAGTTATATTTACCTACAAATGACTATATCTGTTTTTGCTTGTGATTTCTTCACTTGTTATTCACCTTAGATACTGATATCTATTCATATTGTACTTAACAGGTTTCGATTCAGATTCATTGACACCAGCTTCAGAATGCACTCCAATAGACTATCCTAAACCAGATGGCAAAATAAGCTTTGATTTGCTTAGTTCAGTAGCGCTAAGTGGCACCAATCATGAAGGTGATCAACCCGCTCATCTAACACTCAGGGATGACTCAATACCAGTCGATAGGAATCTTGCTATGTATGATGGACCTGAACAAAGATTTTGTCCCGCTGGTGAGTTGGGCTTGTAGCAAATATTAAACTAACATCACAGAGTACTTGGCACCAGTCAGTAGGAATTTAGCTGTGTATCATTGACCTGAGTGAGGATAGATTATATACTCTCACATATGAGAGGTTTCTATACTAAAATGCAGTAAACCTTTGACGAGCGCGTATTGTAAGGATACATCGCGTATTTACTGCGTTGCACGCACTTGTCTCTGATTGGCTGCTGAGGCGATCTTTTGTTGCCGAGTGGAAATTTATGAATGAACTGTGCGCCGTACGCGTTGTTAGCGCCGAATTTGCAACATCACGGTAGTCGCGCTCGTCAAAGGTTTGCTGCATTTTAGTATAGGGAACCAGTCATTTAAATCTGGCTATGTATCAATGACTTGAGCGGTAAATATAGTTTGCCAACATCATTCTCAGGGTGATTTCATCCCGGGACTTCATCCTGAGATGATTTAGCATATGGCACAAGTTAATTATATGATACATTAGTATATTCTTCCAATACACCTCTATTTCATAAACTGACTTTGTTTAAATATTATTTTGTCATTTATTGCAGGTGTGTATGAATATGTTCCCACCGAGGATGGCGCAGGCCAAAGACTACAAATCAATGCTCAGAACTGTGTACATTGTAAAACATGTGATATTAAAGACCCTAGTCAGAATATCAACTGGGTGGTCCCAGAAGCCGGCGGTGGCCCTGCCTACAATGGCTTGTGATTCTACAAATGAACTTGATTCATATTCAGGGATAACTTGATGTGAAAATGTTAATTTGTGATGTGTTTTGTTCAAGTTTGACAGAATCTTTCAGGTATTAAGGTTGGAATCAATTAGAACTAGACTTAGCTGTGGTCTAAGACCACGAACACAGCCGTGCTGTGACCCCTTATTGACCTTTGACCCCAAAATATATGAAAGTCCCATAGACATTGGCTAGTGTCAATGTACATTTGCATGTGGCATCACTATGCCATGTTACTTGTGGCAGTAGGGGCATTTTGAAGGTTTTTCGTCTCAGACCGGAAGTGACCCCTTGATGACCTTTGACCCAAAATAAAAAAAATACCACATATACACTGGGTAACCACAATTCATATATGAACATACCGTTACTGACCTTTGTTTTTCTTAGCTAATAAAATTGTTTGAAGGTATTTCGTTTTATACCGGAAGTGACCCCTTAATGACCTTTGACCCCAAATCTGTGTACACCCCATATACACTGGGTAACACCAATGCATGTGTGCAAGTGGTATCACTGTCCTACGTAATTTGTGGAAGAAGATGCATTTTATAAGTATTTCGTTTTATACCGGAAGTGACCCCTTAATGACCTTTGACCCCAAATTAAAAAATACCACATATACACTGGGTAACCACAATGTATGTGTGCATATACCGTTACTGTCCTACGTTTTTCTTAGCTAATAAAAATTTTTGAAGATATTTCGCTTTTATACCGAAGTGACCCCTTAATGACCTTTGACCCCAAATCTGTGTACACCCCATATACACTGGGTAACACCAATGCATGTGTGCAAGTGGTGTCACTGTCCTACATAATTTGTGGAAGAAGATGCATTTTATAAGTATTTCGTTTATACCGGAAGTGACCCCTTAATGACCTTTGACCCCAAATTAAAAAATACCACATATACACTGGGCAACCACAATTTATGTGTGCATATACCGTTACTGTCCTACGTTTTTCTTAGCTAATAAAAATTTTTGAAGATATTTCGTTTTATACCGGAAGTGACCCCTTAATGACATTTGACCCCAAATCTGTGTACACCCTATAGACACTAGGTAATTACAATACATGTGTGCGAGTGGCGTCACTGTCCTACGTAATTTGTGGGAGAAGATGCATTTTAAAGGTTATTTCGTTTTATACCGGAAGTGACCCCTTAATGACTTTTGACCCATTTCAAAAAAATATCACATATACACTAGGTAACTGCAACTCAGATGTGAACATACCGTTACTGCCCTATAGTTTGTTTAGCTAATAAAAATTTTGAAGGAATTTCGCTTTATACCGGAAGTGACCCCTTAATGACCTTTGACCCCAAATCTGTGTACACCACATAGACACTGGGTAATATCAATGCATGTGTGCTAGTGGCGTCGCTGTCCTCGTAAGTTGTGGGAGAAGATGCATTTTTAGTTGAAATCACGTTTTGACCCCTATGACCTCTGCGTGACCTTTGACCCCATGAGTTTCATGTAACTTGTAGGTGCACGGTGAATGATCATTGTGACTAAGTTAGGTCAAAATCGATGTAAGCATGTGAGTGCTAGAGCAATGTAAAAATTGACAGAAGAAGAAGAAGAAGAAGAAGAAAGAACCTGTAAGAAAAAAGACACAGCCGTGACTAACGTCACAGCTGTGTAATAATGTAGAACAAAAAAAGGAACACAAAAGATTCAGATTACAGTCAGACATTGGCACTACATGTCACAATTGTAACATCAAGAAGCTGATATGGATGGATGGATGTGCAGAGCATTAAAAATTATTTAGGCTTACTAGCTCCAATAATTTTACATTGAAAGAAGGAACAAAGTCGAAGATAATAATGTTGTTCTTCAAGCAACAGTGCTTTACTTCCAACTATGTGGAGCAAGTGGCATGATAATGTTAAGATTATTTATATCTATGTATAGAATGGGTCACTCGAATGTTAAGAATGTTTCTGAAATATTATGAATGATATTGGTGGAGGTTCCCAAGAATTCAAATGGGCAAGAATCAAGGAATTGATTTTCAAAATGATTGATTGATTGTGGCAAGGGTTTTTTGAGATGCGATTCTCTTTACACAATGAACCTTCTTCAAGTAACATAATTGGTGAGAATCTGTTGATTGTTTTGCAAAGGTTAATGATATTGAACCAGTTGGTTTTTATACTAAGTAAATTGGTATAAACTTTGCAAAGGCAAGAGTTAAGCATGATACTGTAAATGTGTACACCATATTGGTGTTAAAACAATACCTACCTATCTATCCTCTTTGGGCCCTGTGGCCCATAAGGCTGTAAGCAGGCCTGGAAAAATAGCTTCTTGCCAGGAAATTTGATAATTTGGAGGAAATTTTGCTTTTCTGGATAAAGAAATACAAAAGAAATGTTGGGAAATCCTGCTAAGTTGGAGGAAATTGATCTCTCTTGGTGGTAATTGAACATATTTTCCAGGCCTGGCTGTAAGTCTCCTCCAGCTATCCCTGTCTCTAGCTATTGGCTTGGCTTCGTTCCATGACCTCCACTCTCGTTTTTTCCTTTCTTTTTCCACTATTAAAACAGTCGCATCATCTCATCTGGGCTGGTCATATTGATAGGCTGATATATTGATTGGGAGACTCTGCATGAAATAAATCTCATCAGACATAAATGGATCCTTATTCATAAATTGCAAATATGCCATCATCAATATTAATTGTGGTATCTTTGCATATCATCAGGTTTTTTATTTGTTTACTTTTCTATTGTTAGTCTCACGTTGCGCATCGAGGCAGTGTTTTCACGCATGTGTATCTATACAGCATCTATAAATGTGTGTCCCAGCGTTTTGAGTAAGCCCTCACAATGAACTGTGAACTGACGTCATCGACTCGCCAAAGTGATAAAGGTGCATGATGTTATTTTGTATAATGTTGAAGAACAAAAACGGGTGCATTTTCAAGGCAATAACTTGTATCTATCTAGATGTATACCCTTCACACTATGTAAGGTTTTGTTTTATACTACCCTGGTATCCTCTATTATGTCATCAGTATTATGTATTACTTTGTATGTATTATTGAGCAGAAAGCATAGTACTTCAGCTACTTTGCACCTGTATCTGTAATCTGATAGTTAGAGGAGTATTTTATGATTCTAGTATGCTCTTTTGATGGTTTGTTCCACAAAAAAGCTTATTCCCAAAATATCAATTGATTCTGATTTTGCGTTTGCGAGTTATGCATGATTATTGTGTATTACATTGTCTCGTGGGAGGGTAAGAGACAGAAGGTCCTAAGTGCATTTTTGGCAAAAATGAAATTTTGGTACCAAATAATCCTTACACCACTGGGCACTTCATGATTGTATAGCCATATTCAAAATGGCTTTTTTTGCACATTGGGCTGCCTGGTACCAAAATAATCCCTGGGCACCTTATAAATGTATGACATAAACAAATTATAGTCACAGAAACTGTTATCAGTGAAAATGTAAAGCACCCAGTAAAACACTAATGCATGAAATGTACGAGATCCAGAGGGCCCCAAATACAAAAACACCTGTATCATTACATGGCGTTTTTGTACTTGGGGCCTTCTGGCTCTAATTCCTGACTTTTGGCCACTGTGTTGTTATTTCATTTTGTGAATAGAACATAAATACAAATTTGACGACATATTTGTCAAATGACTGAATCTGCAAGAATTGGACAGTAAGCAATCTTCCAAACCATTGATGCACTCATAGTCTTTGTCATGATGCTTCCCATAAACAGTCTGTGTTGTTACCTCCAATTAATAAAACCAACTTTTCTGAAATTAATTGATTTCATTGATTTGAAAACAAATGGATTGGCAGGACTGAGAGGCTAATAAGAATGACCAGTGCATGAATTGACAGTACCAGTTCATATCAATACTTTTGTACATAGGACAGTCATGGTATTGATAGCCATTTCAATGCAAATATGTATTTTGATATATGTTATATTTTAACCAGTTAAGTTTTTGTGGAAAGATACATAGAATCAGGGCTGTCAACTTTTTGGAATTGCTTGGCGTGAGACAGAGGCGTACCGGGATTTGCCGACTCCAATGTTCATTTTGTACCATGATTATTTGAGCCACGGCGCCGAGACTGTGACTGGGGGGGTAGGAGTAACAAATTATTCATGACGATGCGTGAGATTTTACTCATTTTGTGTGAGATTTATTACCTAGGCGTGAGATTATACTACCTTGGCGTGAGACCGTGAGAAAGTGACCCAATGCGTGAGACTCACGGCCAATGCGTGAGAGTTGACAGCCCTGCATAGAATGGCATGTAATTGAAATAAAAGTAAAGATGTATTTTGCCCAAGCCCAAAAACAATATAAGCGATACAAATCCTGCGAGCTGTGAATATTCATTTGAAGATGCTTTGTGACGTTTCAAATTGGATGCATGAAAAGGGTTAAGAACACTGAATATAATTGGAATAAATTTTATGTGTATAAAGATAGGTGTTCATATATTATTATGAATAACATGGGACATAAAGGGTTTAACTGCATGAATTGTGCAATTAGCTGGTTAACCCTTTGACATATCCTGTTAATAAAAGCATATTAATGCACATTTTGATGAATGTGATATCTCTATGTATCTGGTTGTTATTGGCTAAAACATTTTCTTTTCATGCACTTGTTATACACACAACACCGAAATCCTTGCACCGAGGAGTCGCTTTACCGCAGCAAGCAGTTGTGCTTGTTAGGGACTGTTCACAAACACTTGTAAGGGGGCCTGATGCAAAAAAATTTCATTGCAAACATTTTTTCAGGGCCCCCCTTTACAGACCTCAAAAATTTCAGGGCCCCCTTTTTGACATGAAAATTATGGGTCAACCCCATAGAAAAGCATATAAACTTAATTTTTCCAGGAAAATTTGTGGTCAATTTTTTCAGGCCCCCCCCTTAGGAGGGTCAACATTTTTCAGGGCCCCCCTTACAAGTGTTTGTGAATGGTCCCTTAAGGTGGCTGTGTACTCTCAGACATGCATGTAGTAAAAGTGCAATAACTTTGTAATTATTCACAAGAAAACATATAAAAGTATACATTTTTATGAAGGCAAGACATCAATAAATCTTAATATAAATACAGATTTGGGGTAAAAACAACAATTGTGAAGAAAATCACAAAAAAGTGAGTTTTTGGCAGTATTTGTTAGGTACATCATAACAAAAAACACTCTTTCCAAAATATTTTATTTTGTTTTTAGCTCAATCTTGAGGCTCCATTCCAAAAACGTTTTTTTATTTTTTGATATTGGCCTTATTTTTTGAGATATTGACCATATAAGGCATCAAAATTAACTTTTTAAAATTCAAAAACGCCTATTTGCACAAAATGATGCCCAAAATCGGAAATAGACCAAATTATAAAAAAATGAGAAAACCGTTTCTTGAGTCGATCATGCTTTTTACAATGATCATATTTGCTTACCTATAGATGCTGTATTTATTGAGTTATCGTAGTACCTAAATCGTCATTTTACCGAGAAAATGAACATTGAAATAATGGCCGTTGAAGTTTAAAGTGGTCAGATTTTGCAGTTTCATGGAATCTCACAGGAGAATGAGACAGTTTTCGTTTTTGAAACTTATATTACGTGAACATCGGGTAAATCCACAGCCCTTGAGAAGTTTGAGCGAAATCCATTCATAACTTGATATTTAAATCGGGGAAAGAACTTGAAAAAACCCACATTTTATCAGCTAAAACGGAGCCATTTGACCACTAGGTTTTTGTGAAATCAGTGCTTCCGTGGTGTTTCCATAAGATGCGCCACGCATGCAGATAAGCGTCGCGATTTGTGCGTTAACAAATTGCGCGATACGCAATGCGATGAGTTGTTGCGCCGTGTACCTTGCTGGTACAACAAAGATTTTCTTTCCTTTTCAATTTCAAACACGAGTGGAATAGTGAAATAAAATCCTTAAAATATTGCAGTTGGAGTTTACAAATCTGGATTTTCATTCCTTGTATTTATAAAAAACATAACAAGGTACAAACATATCATAAAAACTCAATTTTGAGAAAGAAACAATGGCTAGAGTACACAGCCGCGTTAACCAGATTTGAGCAACTTTGAAATTTGACCACTGTGTTGACCTTTAACCTTGAATATGGCCAGAGTGCCGGGAAATTTTTTTTGTTAACATCTTGAATGTGTTAAAGGACCATAAAAGAAAGCTAAAAAAGTTCGTACGGTACAGTCCTGTGGGCGTCATCATTAACTTCCCGTATATACTGGACTAATACTATGGGAAATACTTTTCTGTTTTAAAATACTTGGGGGAAATACTTTTCTTTGTTATGGTAAAGATTTAAATGAATAGACCCGATTGATTTGACACAGGAGCCATTTTCGTGCAAGGGTGTTGTATCCCAGGCCTTGCCGTCTAGATATCAAAGGCGAGTGGTAAATCGCTCGCTACCTTGATGCTAGGCGAGTAATCGAATCACTCGCTAGTGGTCGAATCACTCTCTAGGTCTGAAAGAGCAATCAGTATGACACACTTACGCACTGCTGACACCCTCTCTTTCAGAAATCAAGACTAATTTATTACGATAAATTGAATACATTGGAAGTGCTAAAACTTGAATGTAATTTAGATTCAATTTGGGTGATTCGCAGCGAGCGAGATTGATTGTCTATGGTGAGTGGAAAATCGCTCGCTAGAAATTGAGTTGTGGCGAGCGTGAGCGATCGCTCGCCTCAAACGGCAAGGCCTGTATCCGAGGCCTAAGTCTCCATCTGCATGTAGCTTGTAAGTAGTCCAGCTAGATCAATCTGTATGGCGCTTGACGGGTGTGTGATGGTACGAGTGTGAGGCCCCGCAGTCACTTTCTGCTCTTGTGGAAAATTGAGCTCGCTTGAAATTCCCTGGTGCTGCTATTGTCCCAGTCTATCCATACAAAACTTGGTGAGCTGAGCCTGGTTGCAATGGTTATTCTAGTATGTAGACTGATTAGGATTCTGTGTCTATGCCATATATATAGTTCAAGAGATTTCAGTTCATAGGCACTACAATCGTGTGCAGGGTTTTCTTTAACGCACAAAACATGTGTATTTACGCGTTCAGGCACTTTTCTGACTCCTTCAAATCCCTAGTTCCAAAGTCCAATGCGTACAAAATCTTGAAAACGTTCGCGTTCAGATATTGCAAGAATTGAATAGAGAAACACCTGATATTGTGTATTTATTCTCGGCTTTTGGCATTTAGGACCTATACTCCCGATATGTAAGGCTTTATGGACCGGCATTTCACAATTTTCAGCTTTTCAACTGTTCAAATTTAAATTTTATACAGTGATAGTGCCAAAATGGTCCACCAAATCGCTTCAATTAGGTCTTCATTTTGCAAAATTTTCCAAGTTCTAAGGGGGGAACATCCCCCTGCGTAGTTGATAAACAAATGGCCACGTTCCCTTCTGCTTTCAACATTTGCCAATTTATGTTTTACACAATATATAGGCCTACCATAATAGGGAAAAGACTCCGTGGACTGCTCATTTGACAAATGTTCGGCTTTTTTAAACTAAAATTTTACACATTAATATTGCCAAAATGATTCACCAAATTGCTTCAATTAGGTCTTCATTTTGCAAAAGTTTCTTGCTTCTCAGGGGGCATCTTTAAATATTATTATTTTCTTCTAAAATTGCCCCCACCCCCTTCTGACTGATCTAGATAAGCCACTGCTCCAAACAGTGGCGTAGATTTCTTTTTGACTCGGGGGGGGGGGGGGGGGAGGGGTGTGTCTTGAAGTATAGTGAAACCAACACCTTTTGGAGAAAGAATACCGCCGCTGCTGCGGCTCGGTGCCCACACAAAGTCAGGCGCCGCTCTGCAAAAATACAGTCAGGCGCCGATCTGCAAAAAATAGAGGGGGCGCGCCCCCCTCTAAATCCGCCACTGAGTTTATGGTACAACAAATTTTGCCATTTTGAAGCTTAACCGTTGAAATATGGTGCAAAAGTGGAATACATTCGCGAGAAGCGCGCAAAAATGTGCACTTTTGGGGCTAAAATGGCCAAATATGAGGTTAATTTGGTCAGAAACCCACATACAGGCGTCAACATTGATGGATGATTGTATGGACCATCCCCCTGGCAAAATATTGGGGTAGACCCCCCCACCGGATCTACGCCTATGGCTCCAAAAACACACATATTGTTAAAAATGTCTTCAAAAATAATATTATAAAAATACTCCTTGGGCAATGTTTTTGACTCCTTCAGAGGAAAAATTCACAATTGACGTTCTACAGCTTTTTATCAAAATATTGCGGGAAAAGACCAAAATTGAAAAATGGGGTGTCAAATTGAATTTTGGAATCATGTTGGGTCTAAAGCTGTGCTAACACTTTTCTTTGACCACAATTTATTATTTTTTCAAATATCTTAATAATACAAGAATCTATGCTAATTGAACAGACAGTACATGTAGGAGCTATACATGTAGCTTGGCCTCTACTCCCCGAACCTGGGTTGAAAAGTTGCTTTGGAGTGAATAGGAATTTTGTTTCGGGTTTGACACAATGGATTAACATTTTAGAATGCAAAATACATTACAAGTTGAATATTTTATGAAAGGATTAGGCTGCTGTCCAACTTTTCCATTCAGCACAACAGCAATATTTCAATAGGTTGAGTAGCTACTAGCTAATGTAATGATTACATTCCTACCAATAGAATATGCGACACAATCTGGTCCAAGGATGCCAAAGGAGGCATTTTGAAAATTGAATAACTATAATTACCTTATACAAACATTGGGGCAGGCTATCTCATCAGAGGATGTATAAAGACATTCCCATAACCCAATGGGGTTTCTGACCAGTTTACCATTGGAACTGTGTGTAAATATCTGGTGTTTCCATCCTTTTATTTAACATTCAAAACATTGAGACTTCTGAATAACATTAATGCAGTGGGACATTAAGAATGTTTTCTATAGGAAAATCCAATATAATTTGAGAAGTCTCAACTATTAGCTTGTTGGCTGCAATTTTAAAATTACCATTTTGTGTGCGTGGTAATGGGGACTTTGCCTTTAAGATATAGGTTATATTGATCAAATTTCCCAATCATAGTGCACTGTAGGAATGCCTTTAAGCCTCCTCTGGGCTATCATATATACTCAAGCATGAGAATGATCATCCGTGAAAAAGCATGATAAATGAGGCTAAAAAGGCCTGAAATTATGAAAGTGTGGAATTTGGACCACAAAAAAGAAGGAAATCCTGCAAAAGCAGGAAAATTCTCATGTCTGTTTACTGAAAATGCCAAAGGTCTAGCATATAATTGGTTCTAAAGATACAAAGTTTTGTTTATGTCCATTTTCTTATGTATTTCTTATGCCATATTTTTGCTGTTATCTCAATTTCAAATTTGCCACCTTTGGCCTCCATGGACCAGATCGTGTCACATATAAGGGATCTTATAGTCCTCAGACTTTGTAGGCACCTAATTATGAATTGCACTTGCAACTAACCAAGAAACACACACACAGGGATTTCATGAATGCTTTATGTTCACCTCATTATAAATATTCATAACAACCAAAGGAAACAAATGTACAATCAAATTGGCTTTACAATTCAGGCGATCTGGTTTTATTTCTACACAACTCCATTTGCATATAATAATGTTTTTATGCTAAGAACTCATATGGAATTGCTTCCACCAGCTGAGGCTCATTGTTTGTTGTGCTTACGAAGTGGGCTTCACGAGGCTGGATGGGCTGAAAGATAAAATAAGAAGAAACAATACATGGTAAGCAAAAATATAATACTAATTATGTATTAATTGTATTCAGCATCAATTTGTATCCATTTTGATTAGCAAGTGAAAGCGAAGTAACTATCTCATCTCAAGTACCATCGGTGTTTATGTTGCCAGCATCCAAATACACACATGGCGTTATTTGAAACAAGATGCAATATACAGTATCACTATTCACATCATTGCACAACCAACTGCATTGGAATCAAATACCACCAGCCCATTATTGAATGAAGTTGCCGGTATTATCAATTTTCCCACTCGTCCAATAAAAATATTTAAAACATTCTTTTTGTTGAAAAAAGGTATGGAAAAAGATATCACATAAAACTGCCCACCACAAAGGGGCTGTAATGTCGGGCTGTAAAAAGGCAAATTCTCCTTAAAATAAGCTTTACAATGACATTTACATGTCCCTATATTTGCAAGGTAGATTTGGCAATTGGACTTGGAAATCCTTTGTTTTCTATTGTTTTTAAAAGGTTCAATGAACCATCTCAAAGCTAGAACTGCCGACATTACAGCCCATTTGTGATGGATGGTCACCAACAACCAAGAACCACAAGTCTACACAAATTTAATATTGGAAAGCTTTTTGTTGTTTAAAAATAACTGCCATTCAGTCCTGGTTTGATGCCAAGTGTAGAGCACATTTTTCACAGACACGCATCTTTCTCACCCTAATTCAATGCTAAAAGCATTGTCAGCGATTTGCTAATATCAGAAAATCCTTAAACATCTTGATTTGTGTATTTTTGTAACTCGGGATGTATGTGATGCGATCAAGCAAAATCAGTTGGAACTCGGAAATATTATATTGTCATTTACAAAGCTGCATTTTGCAGAAAACCCCATTGAAATTGAACAATCAGTTCAAAGATATGAGCAATAAAGTGTTCCAAAACAAGAGGAAACAAAAGGAAATATTTCCTTGTTGGTTTGGCTATATCTCAAAATCAATATTTCCGAGTTCCGTCTGATCTTGCTTGATCGCATGATTCGCATCACATATGTGTTCTTGCATACCCTACAAGTGATAAGACCAAAAGGGAGCTATTACTACTAGGATAGAAACGTCACATTTTGGTCAATTTGTGAGGAGTCTATCTGTACATGTAGAATGGAAACTTTTAAAATTTCTTAAAAGAAATTTTTCATGATTTTTTTGTTGTTGAAAATAATATCTCTTGAAAACATTTTCTCTGGCGCTCATTGATAGTGGCTTTAGGTATTAAACAGCACTGAAAGAGTATTACACTCATTTATAGCTTTAGGTTGATATCAAACTCACCTGGCGCTTGAGTACGAGTTTGCCTTTCTTGCCACCTTCTTTCCATTCTTTCCTCTTCCTTTCGTTTTCTTTCACCCTCTTCAAGAAGTCGTCACGGCATTTGGATGGACGTACATGCTCTACCCTTACATTGATTCTCTTGGCAATCATACGGTTTCTGTTATAAAGGTAATACAAAAGACCAATATATATGAATGTTAAGTATATTTCTCTATTAATTCAGTACAATCAAAGTTTTAGTGCCTTCTGGATTGGGTACCATGGAGGATGTCCATTGTTCTTGTGTGCCTTCACTTCAGGTGGTACTGGTAGAAAATCAAATATTTGGTCCATGTCCCCATCAGCATCGCTTTAACATGTTGTCCATATTGGTTTTCTTTTTTTCAAGTTGACAAATACATACATGTTTGATTTTAAAGCACCATTCATAATTCATAATGCTGAAAAGTTAAATAATTAAGCAACCTGAATCACTTTTATTAAGTTTTTGTAGTATTTTTGCCCTCATATGAGTCATCTCATAACCTTAAAATAAAAAGAATACTTCGATAAGGGGTTACAACTGCTAGCAATGCCAATTTAGCATCATTTGACAAACAAGAGGATTGCCTGAATTTAACATTCACAACTGCAAATTCAGCAAATATATTAATTTGCTCTGAACTTCAAAAAGTTATTAGTTCAGCTGCTGTGCTCAAAAATTATTGTGCACTTAATGATAAAGCATGAGAGTTTCCAAGATTAAATGCATGGAAAACCAATGCATATATAATATGTGATAGATGTAAAAGGTAAACATTAGCTGTTACGGTAATGGGTTGCGTGTTTAAAGGAACAAACTAATTTTTTTCCAATTTTTTTTTCAATTAACTGTGAATAATCCTAGCACTTCAGAATAGGTCCAGTGATTCTCCAAAGTCGGCAATTTTTTTTTTAATTTACCAATATCGGATCGGATCAGAAGATATATCGGCTGATATTTTAAAATTGATAACAGATATTAGATCGGTAGACAAAAGCCATTTCGATTGAGCTCTAATAAATATGTGGACACCTACCCTACTTGTTTGTTGACAATAACACCAACAGCATGGGGGGTTACATTGAAAACTTTCCCTGTGCGTCCATGGTACACCTTGTATGGCATACCCTTCTGGAATGCACCATTGCCCTGAAAGAAAAAATAAAACAATTGGTAAAATCAATCTTCATGTCGTTCACGTAATGTATCAAATCAATTGAGAGGAAATCATTCATGTGTGATATATAAACTGCATGTACTTGCATTCACTTTTAATCAAATTGTGTGCGATCGATCATGGTGACATCACATATGATAGATATTATTTCTAAAGAGGGTGAGGTAATGACATGCTCTAGTATAAAGGGTGTCTTGATAAAATACATTGATTGGAAATAAAAAGTGGGGGTCAAACCCCACTCTATGCTAATGTCCCCCATGACTATTCATTTGGAAACTCATAGAAAACTATACCTTGATGTCAACGAAGTCTCCTCTTTTGAAGACATGTAAGAATGTGGACAGAGGTTCAACACCAGTCTTCCTGAAGTCCCTGGAGAACATGTAACGCGTCCCCCGACGCTTGCCATGTGGATTGGTCTTCACCATCTTGCCTCACCTGATAAATTTAACCAAAATTTGACAACTTATTATTAGCAACCAAAGAGCTATGGTTAAATTCACCAACATATGGTACTCAGTCGCTTTTTGAGGGACTGAATTTCGCATATATCCAGAACTGGAACATTAGTTGTACTATGAGTGAGCTTTACCCGGGTCAAAAATGCTTTTCGGTACCGTAGTTTTTCTCTGCTAATAGTTTTTTTCTATTCAATTTGACCTATATGAAATGACAAAAATGTTTGGATATGGACTGAACAATAAAGTGTGCAGTGCCCTCAAGCGTCACCATACTTTATCTTGTGAAATGAGTGAATTGTGGTGCAAAATCCTTTAGATTATTTATATTTTGGTATTTTGATATATTTGTCTAACTAAATATATGTAAATGAAGTCGAAATATCAATTCTTGAAAGTTCCATGAAAATTGGATTGCATTTTCGTGAAAATTGACATTCAAGGTCAAAATTGACAGTGAGGGCGCTTTTCAAGATTTTGCGCAAGTTGTTGATTATTCTTTGTAAACTTTGTTTTTAAGTTAACATATGTATGCAAAGATAACATTGTGGTTGACCTGCTCAAGGAATTTCAGGCATTTACTCGCAACGGTTTGTTTGCAACAGCTCCTAGAATGTAGACCTAAATACGGTTATGTTTACCTTGAACTCTATGGGAGAAAAGTGTGTTGACCCCAATGCATTTGAATAGGAGCATTCAAACAGGTACTACAGACGAAGTAAACATGATAGAATACTCAAATTTCTTAAGTCCATTGGTCTTGGATGTTATTTTTAGTGTTACTAACTTCAAAATAAAAATTGATATTTTGACCTCATTTACATATATGCCAAAATCTCATCAAAATACAAAAAATAAATATGTTGCAGGATGTTGCACCCAAATGCACTAATTTCACAGTATAAAATATGGTGACACTTGAGGGCGCTGCACACTTTTGCATTGGGTCTATATCCAAAATTTCTGTCATTTCATGTTGAGATGGGCCAAATGGAATACCAAAAAAAGAAACAATTTTAATTGGATATTCCGTTTTCGTAAAAATTGATGTGTTTATCATAGGTCAAAATTGAGCGCGAGGGCGCTTTTTAAGATTTCGTCTTGAAGTTGAATCACTGAAATTTCAGTAAATTGGATTCCTTGCCTTTGCCCCTATAATATACATAACATTTGTTACCAGTGTGTAGTTATTTTTGAGAAAATGCAAAATTAGTAACAAAATTTATCAGGGGTGTAGTACCACCGTAACCCTGACACATACAAAAAAAGGGGTTGGAAATTTCAACGAAAATAAATGATCTGCTGTATGATCCAAAATAATTCAGGCCTTATATTAAGTATGCCTGGACCAGGAGCTAAAAATGAGTTCCTGGTACCAAAGATGGCTCCTGGTCCTATAGTTTGTAGTGTAAAATATTGGACACACCAGGAGCCAAAACTTAGCAATCATGGGGTAAAAAAAGCCTGGGTGCCTGCTTAGGCCTAAAAAATAAATTGTTTAATTGGCATAACCCGACCAACCCTAAAATAGGCCCGACCCTAGACTTTTTTTTTGTGTAAAAAATTGAAATTATAAGGGAAATATGTCATACTGGAGGAAATTCTGGATTACTTGCAGGGAAAAAAAGATTTTTTCGGCCTCTGCGACAATTTTCTTTTTTTAGGGCTAAGCCTTGATCCAAATATGGTAGCTCGTTGTCCAAATTAGGCAAGTCCTAATAAACAGCGCTGCTCATTATAACGTCATTGATCATGTGATGTTTCGGGAAAATCTGAGTGCTGGGCGAATCAATTGATATCCCGATTGACTTCCCATTGCAAACCAATGAAGATACCCTTCCGGTGTCATCTTATCTTGTACATGTGAGCCCAGCACTATTTGTTTTGAATTTGATCAAGATACTTTTTAACCCGGCGAATTTGGACAAATATTACCAAAGTTACAGCAATTATTTCATCGCTGTTTCGAGCCAGTTTTGCAGCTGGGAACTTGGGATTGCAAAATTTAAGTAAATTAAACTGTTGATTTTTAGCATGATCGATATGCATTGTATGCATACTTGTGGACAATAATTCAATGGAAAACGTATGGTGTTGGTGTACTGTGCGCCATTCTGCATGTGGCCAAAGCTCATTAGCTATGCAAATTTCCATGTTTCAATGTGCGCATGCCCAGACTGACATCGAAATTATATACAATGTCAATGGAGCAGTTTTGTTTAGTGCCTGACTGCTTCCTACAAGTAGCCATGCTAGTCTTGTAAATGCTTTCAACTTGCATTTGGGGCAGTCCATCTCAAATCACCTAATGGGTTGGCTGGTCACTCTCTCAGATTTTGTTTAAAATCACAAATATCATAGCCCTATGTGCCAAATGAACACATTTCAAACGGTAGGTCTCTACTCCTTGTCGTTTCCGAGAACCGGCCTATTGAAAATTGGGTCAGACCCCCTTTTTGGCACACGTGTCGCAACATTAATTTTCTTCGGAGTTTAGACATCCATATCTTACCCTAGGGGTAAGCTATAGGGCTACAAATTGGAATCTAGGGTGTCTTCGACCCAAATAACCAGATTCTAGACTCATAAACAATGTATCTCACCTCCATTTGCTGATATAGACATATAAAAATGCATGTTCGTGTTGACGCACATGACATATTCCTGTTTTTGACCCCCCTCCTCTTCATACCAGATGTGAGACATCATCTATTTTGCCTTTAGTAGGCAATATAGGTTCAGGTGTGACCCCCTATAGCAGGGTAGACCACTCATTGGCTTAATAAAAAATTTCACAGGGGCTCAAAGATGACTCCTCAGCCAAAAGACCCCCGCTCAGGACCCCATTTGACCTTGTGGAAATAATTCACCATATCAAACTCACACAAATTCAAAATATTGATGATGTTCCTCTGTACCAAAAATCTTAGTGGTGTCAAGCCATCTTCATGGTTAAAATAGTGTTTGAATCGCTCATTGAAATACACAGTTAATTGATGAACTTTGCGTTCTGGGAATTAGAACATTACTGTGTATTTCAATGCGATCTCCAAACAGTCATTTAACCATGAAGATGGCTTGACACCACTTTGATTTCTGGTACAGAGGAACATCATAGAAGTATTTTGAATATGTGTGAGTTTGATTATGGTGGTTCATTTCCAAAATAATAAAATTTGGGTTGGTATTTAGGACAATTTTGTGTGTATTTCAATGAGAAGTGGACAAATTGCGTCAAAAAACATCAAATATTCAACGAGCCATAACTCGGAAACGACAAGGAGTTGAGACCTAATATTTGAAATGTGTTCATTTGACCCATAGGGCTATGATATAAGTGATTTAAAAATTAGGTGATTTGATATGGAATGACTCATTTTTCCGCCCTTCTTTTCTTGGTCTTGGATAACTTGATTTCTTTCTTTCTGAAATTATCAGGGGTCGAAATACAGAATACAACTCATGTAATGATGAAGCTGATTTTATGATAGGCAAACCTTAGCACATTTGCTAGTCAGCCAAATTGGTCCATTTTTTTTTTACAATACAAATTTTACATAGTAAAATTAAAAGAAAATATTTTTCAAGCAAACCTGCAATTCCTGCATAAATGTAAAATGTTGTCTATACTTCACTTGACCCAAATATAATTTATTTTTTTGATATGATATAAATCACACACAGAATTTTAGAGAGACTTTAAATAGCAGTTCCATAAAAAAGCTGCTATCATGAGACTATGCCGTTTTGTTTTACAATTGATTCATCAAATGTTGGCGAATGAATGTTTTGGATGAAAGTCAACTTTGACAAGATGTAACTTTGTCATGGAAAGTGCTATGACAAAACAGTTTTCAGTTTTGGCTTTACTCAAGGGCTTTAATTTGATATATAAAATGACATGGTTTGATGACCAATTTGATTTTGACTTTCTTTCATACAATGTGAAACTTATTTTTTTTTATTATAAACTATTTCTTTAACTTTATGATTATGAATTCTCTTTCCCATGACACCAATTTTGTTGAGGTTTTTTTTTTTTAAATGAAGAAAGGGCCAGCCTACCATTAAAGTTGAGTATTGCATGAATGCAATAATGCCTTTAATTCAGTGAATCACTGAACATGCATGATCATGCCATGCAGATGGATTGATGCGATATGCGCATGCATGCCTGGCGAATCAGGTTGGTCGGACTCGGAATCTTGATTTTAAACACTCTTCATGATACAAATGGTAACAGAAAACTTCAATAACACTTAAGCTATATATACAATAGTCTATAATAAATCATTAAAAGCAATTAACTTTGAATTTCAAGCAAATATAAACTATAATTTGCGACACCGATTCCACGCACCTTCTGAAATACAGCACAAGGTAAAAAAGGGAGTTTCTAGAAACACTATGTAGAATAAGTCCCATCTCATACGCAGCATCACGCGCGATATTTTGCGAGTAGATAAATTTAATAATGTTGTTGGGGCAAATGGAGGGACAAAAAGTTTTAGGTCTCCAAAACGGGGCGTCAAAAAAAAAAAAAAAAAAGTTGTTGCTCCTTATAAAGAGGGTCAAAAAATCTTGCGTATGTGCCCAGATGTTGCTCTCAATTTCCCTTTTTTGTGAGACTTAGGCCTATTTATCTAATTATTATGTTTTGATGTGTGAAAATAATTGGATCAAAAATTATGAGCTCTGGGGAGGATAAAATTGGGGGGGGCAAGACATTTTGGCGAGCCGAAAGGTGGGGACAAGCAATTTTGGCAAGCCAAGAGGGGGGGGCGGGCAAGTGATTTTTGGCACACATTCTTGGGGCGCCTTTTAAATAAAACGCTCCAAAACTTAGGCTTAGGAAAACCGTCCGTATATGGAAACGCTTAGCCTAAATATGCAAATTGTCCTGCTCGCTGCGCTCGCAACATGTATACCATTTAAAATAAAGTAATATAATATTAAAACGCACAAAATTGCAGCTAATTGCCGCAAAAAGTGGAATTTTGTGTGTGTGGGGGGGGGCTGGGGAAAGAAAATATAATGGGGAATGCCCCCCCCGCCCGTAGCACTAAACACCCAAAACTCGCAAGTTAGTAGGAAATAGGCCTATAAATTGTGATTGAGTTCGTATACTACACAAAAGGTAAACCTCTCGGTTCTCGGGAGGGGGAAAAAGTTTTACCTCCAAAAATCTCCCCCTAATTTTTGCAGAACGGCGCCTGACCGTGTATCTAGAGCGGCGCCTGACTTCGGGGCGCCGAGCCGCCGCGGCGGTGGCTCGATTCCTGGATCCGCACCTGCATGCAATCATGGGCTAAAATAGGGTAAAATACAATTTTTTTGCGCACATCATCCCAATGAAAGCCTTTATGTACAGTCTGTCTAAAAAACAAAACTGGTATAGGCCTACCGTAAAACCTCGTCTAGAAGCACATATCGAAGAAACGCCCTCAATAAAGTTAGTTGCTTTTTGTAGTTGGAGTTTGAGCAACTATAATTATATTGGCACCACCGTGTACTGGCAATAGGTGGCTATAATACATTCCATCTATTGTTATTTCACTCCAGAAAATTGATTTCAATTCTATTCAAATTCAATTCTTTCTACACCTGGAGTCTTGCTATTCAATTCCAATTCAATCCACCTTGCTTTAGAATTAATTCAATTCGATTCCAATTCAATTTTTCAATTTCAAAATCATTTCATTTCAATTCCAATCCAATGCAGTGAAATTAACAGCTAATCAATTTCAATTCAATTCTGAGCATTCATTTCAATTCCAATTCAATTCCAATTGCAATACAGTTGCAGTTTGTTTTAATTGACCAAATGCACACTGCAACTGCAATGCGAGTGATCCTTGACCTCTGGGTCCTATTTTATGAAAATTTGGAACTTCTTAGTTCTTAGGTGACTGACTTCCTAACATTTGTCTTAACTTCTTGTCCACCATTCACATTAGGCCTATTTACTAAACTTAAGGTGTGTGGTACGATCGATAATGGGACCCTGTCCTCACACTGACCTCAAAGATGTCAACATTTAAGGTTTTGATACTATTAGATACCCCTACTTGTCGCCTGCTCTTAAGATTTTACACCCAAAATCCTTGTACTTTTGAAAAAGTGTGAAAAAAGCTGTCAAAGATAAGCATTTTCTTAAGGGATGGGGTATGAACGTTTGTACAGTATTTATTGTGGGACATTAGAGCACATCAGACATATCGAATTGCTTTCTGAATACGAAGAAAGACCTTCTGATATCAAATAATTTTTTGAAATTCGCAATGTAATTAATACACATTTTATGGCAAATGATTGAAAATTGATATTTTTGATATTTAACAGTACTCGGAGTAAACTTTATAAATCTGATGATTTATACTTAAAGTGTATGTAGTTGGATGAAAAGCCGACGATCAATTGAACATTTTGACCTTTCGTATTGAAGATATGGATTTTTCCCCAAAACACCAAAAAATTAGGTCTTTTGGGGGAAAAATCCTTATCTTCAATATGAAAGGTCAAAATTTTCAATTGATCCCAGCTACATACACTTTAAGAATATATCATTAGATTTATAAAATTTACCTCGACATGCTCGAGGACTGTTATATCAAAATGTGAAAAATATCAAATTTTAATAATTTGTCATAAAATTTGTATTATATCGTGAATTTCAAAAATGAAAATTATTTGACATGAGAAAGACATTCTTCGTATTCAGAATGCAATTCGATATGTCTGATGTGCTCTCATGTACCACAAAAAATACTGTCGAAACGCTCAAAACGCTCATTCCAGATCCCTGAATGGTTTTCTTATAATTTGTTCAAATGTACAATGACTTTTGAACATGAAAATTAGGAGCTTGAGAAAAATAGGGCTTTATGATTAATGCCAAAAGTTTTTAATGTATGTCTCTTGTGTGAATAGACCTGGAAGTGCATGTATCAGAATTCAGAACAAAGAAGGGCACTTTTTACAGGTGGAATGATCTGGAATCACAGACATCTGTTTGTGAATTGAAATGCTGAATTGAAATCAAAGCTGATTATTTCATTTCAATTCCACTTCATTGTCCATTACTCAACATGATTTCAATTCCAATCCAGTTCAATTCTTCATTGCTCGCGATGATTTCAATTCCAATCCAATTCAATTCATGCCCAAGCCCACTCATTTCGATTCCAATTCAATTCCAATGCATTGAAATGAAAATCGCCCAAAATTCATTTCAATTCAATTCGATTTCAATGCATTGAATTAACATTAAATTTCCATCTATGTATATTGTAAGACCAATCAATTGTATTAGCTTGTATTGACATTTGTACAGGAAGGAAAGCTAGATGAGCTGTGATCTTCATTATTGCTCTTCACGTATAATACAGATTATTTTGGAGAAGCCAGGCGGATGGGGGCCATGACATGATAGAGCATGTAGAGAGAGACGGCAAAACTGCTCAGCCGTATGGCACTTTCCACACGATCGGAACACGGAAAATCGGGACTGAATTTCGCAGCTGCCGTGATCACTGTTACGCCCCATTCAATTTGCACACTGTGTGATCGGAGCCTAACCAACACGGCGAATTTAAAACCGTCACAGCGACTCTCACCCAGTAGGATAATAATCAAATTATTCTGTATTTAAAGGAAGGTGACTTGATATATTTGAAAAATCGAATTCTTTAAAACTTTCACGCATATAAAGAACATGTAGGCCCCCTATATAAATGTTCCTTGCAAATGTGACTAATTCCTTATGGAATTACTGACATTTTATAGGCCTACAGCGTGATTTTGGTAGTCTACAGTGTGTTTTTATTAATGATAATCATCATGATCATGTAATAAATTGATATCAAATGAAACATCCTATTTTTCTCATTAACATATTTCTGAAGATATGATCAAAAAACTGTTGAATTAGTTTAAAATATGGTATACCACATTTGAGACTAATTCGACAGTTTTTGATGATTTCTCGAAATATACCAATTTGGAACGCATTTAATTTCATCATGTTAATGAGAAAAAATATGAGCTCTCACCTGATACCAAAATCACTGAGCATTTTGATGGGGGTAAAGTGAAGGGATGAGCCCGGGGGCCGAGGATGAGGTTGTCAATCATCAGGTTACCCACCTTTAATTCATTTGAAGGTTAGTTTTGTGGGGTTCATTATCGAACCCCAACGGTTTTAGCTTGTATTAATATTATCTATTAACATAGGCCTACTTTTAAGCGATATTTTAAGCGTTTTTAAATTTCAAAATAATCCCATTCAATTACACGGCTGATAAAGGAAATTTACTGAATTTAGAGAATGCATGGCGTTCACCACCTGGTTTCCGCTATACTTTACGAATATTCCAGGGAATATTCATACTTTACACGTACGCCAACAGTTTAAAAAGACATAGGCTATTATTAGAACCAATTAATTAATAAAATATCCTTGTAAATATCTTAATCAAATATTATGATGATTACGATTTTACCTATAATTATCATAAGCCCAATTATGGATTAGGCCCAACTACGCATTTCTAAGTAGAACTTTCGAGTAGTTTTTGTCTATAAAACCCATAAAACCTAATTTTAGAAATAAAACCTAATCTAAAAACACTGGCTCAACCATGTCAACAACATGTTATTTTTCTTTATAAAAATTGCACTATATATATTCTTAGTTAAAATTTTGCAGAACTGGCATTTTTTACATATTTTTGAAACTTTTGTACCTAATATAATATGAATTAAATGGTTCATAAACTGTAAATATTTGAAGTAAATTTTTACAAAATTTGAATACTCATGTATGAGGATAAATTGGGTCAAAGGTCACAAATAGGATTTTGTCGAAGTGAGAAACTACATGTAATGTTGAATGACGTCTCTATTTTCATGGCTCAAAAACATGGTAAGGGTTGATCGATTTGGGAAAATGTAGATTAACTATAAGTTGTTTAATGTAATGTAGCTAAAGTATTAATTTAAACTGCAGTACCCATTTGCTTTGATGAATACACGAGTGCTTTCGTCGTAGTGTACGTACTAGTAGTTATTTTTTACTACTAGTACTACTGAAATTTTGTTTTCATCATGTCGAGTGAGCTGAGTCTAGACTCGCTGAGTCTCATGGACGCCGTTCCTATGTCCATCAGACTCGTATTTCCCATTTTGGATGTCAATGGGAAATACACACTTAACGCTTATACCGGTTAAAAACTTGGAAAAAATCTTTAAAATTTTATCAATGTATATAAAAGTGGTACCAACCGTATTGTGCTTGCTAATTTAAGACTCGGTTGAAACAAAATTAAGGATCGAAAGCATTTAAGTGTCCAAAAGGCAAAATTATCGTCAAAGTTCTGCCGAAATAGGCACCCTTGCGAAGGGTTCAGAATTCAATCGGGAACGAAAATATCCGATCTTTGCGATCAAAAACACAAAATTACAACTTTAAACATACTATTGGCAAAAGACATTATTACCAAACAATACAGAATAGAAAATTTGACATCTTTTTCTCAAAATATTGAAAAATTTGCTCACTAGACATCGAAAAAGTAGGCAATCCAATTCCCGTTCAAACGCGTGGGAAACTGAAAGTGCGATAATCGTGACTAGCTGAGTCAGTCATGTCACCGGCCCCCAAACTCAACACAAAAGTTTGGCAACCATGAAAGTTACCAAATCTTTTAAAGACCCCCTTTGCAATGATTTTTCATCAAATTTACCCCCCTTTTTCATGCAAAATCGAGGACAAACATTGGTCAAAAACAACCCCTTCAGGCTTTTTTGTGGTTTTCAATAGAATTTCCAACGCCCCTTTTCAATGACTAGAATTTCAAACACCCCTTTTCAGTGACAGTAAATATTGACATAAAATTACCGGATTTTCCCAAGTACCCCTTTTATCCAAATTTTGCGGACCGCCGGACAGTGTTAATTACATACCCCCTATTTTGCTGATTTCATGGTCAAATTTCGCGGACTGTCCAAACTAAATACCCCCTATTTTCCCAATTTTGCGGCCCTCGCTACTGGCAAAAAAATTACCCCTTTTCAGCGCTATTTGGTAACTCTCATGGTTGTCAATTTATGTGTTGAGTTGGGGGCCAGGATCATGTCACTTTTTGTCATTGACAGTCAATTCGCTGCAGCCTTGTGACAAGAGCATTGAAATCAATGAAATGATCAGGAAGTGTTACAAACTAAAATTTCTTCTGTGGTTTAGGTATGAGCTAGTGATCGGCGATATACCCTGTGTGGGCAAGTCATATTTCAGTATGACTTGCCCTGAACGTCCATATATGTTTGGAAGAGACGGATACATTGCATGAGAGCCTGCCAATTTAAGCTTCCTATAATATCAATTGCAAATAACATACGAAGTCACAAACTTACAAACTTCAATATGCACTTCAAATACAGCAGACCAGCTGTTAATTATTACCGATCCTGTAGAATAACTTACATAATCGTCCATTTCATGGAATCCCGTTGCTCAGAATTGCCCATTTCATTTTTATCTGTCAAATGCGCTGTGGATGTGCTCCATTAAATCACAGGTGTGAAACTGACTTTATACCACTCGCTCGCTTTCGCAGAAAAGCCAGCCTCGTGGCACTAGGGCATGACGTCATCGTGGACGTATGCAAAATTTCCGACGGGCGTCATATAACCCGTATTGTGATTGGTTGCAAAAGCCATTCTCTGAAATCGTAAGCCAATCAATGAACGCGACGGCCTTTTACGGTATTAATTAATGTGACTCGCCAGTAAAGTACGTCTAACCTGTCCTGATTGGTTTACAAAACTACTTTGATAATTGCTAAGCCAGTCAGCGTGCTCGATGCAACAACCTCGTAGAGGTTTTCGAGAGGCGAATTCACGTGGTGATCCAGCGATCGAGTACTATAAATTCAGGTTGACAACTGCTCTCGCGCGAGATCGCAGGTGCAATAACAATACATGGACACAGTCAGTGACATTTACACAATGGAATAATGAATTATTTATGACATGCATCGGCTGGATTTTACGATCGAGGTAAGGTTTTTGGCCTGTCCCTGTTTTCAGCATCAAAGATACTTGCGATGACCATTTTTTTGCAGACACTTTGATAACAGGTAACTTTTATAGGTCATAGGGTAGAAACTATAGTTGTACAATTTGTACGAAATATACATTTTGTTATAGGCCTAAAATGTTTACAAAAATATATTGGTCCGTAGGCCTACATTGTGCTTTAATTCAGTTGTTCGACGTATAGATCGGCGATAGCATGGCAAGGTCCAGTTGTACTAGTAACTACAAATTTCGTACGTTGTAGAAGGTGCCATAGGGTGTCTTCAGTGTTAATTGTTTTCATTATAAATGTCGCAAAATATTAATATTGGCAATAATTACCAACCTGTTTGACCTCTCCATATATATATATATATTCATGCATTGCTCACCTGTGTTTTCATATCAAATTTTGTGGTGAAAAATGATTTATGTGTAATTTGCAATCATTTTTGGAGCAACGATATCTTTGTACCGACGCCACGGCTAAGTGTGTATGTGAATGCACATTAAACACACACAAACACATACACAGTACCTGTTGGAACTCCCGGTCGGAGCCGGGAGTTTCAATTATTGAACTGGGCAAGGTCCCATACAATGATACATATACCTGTATGAGAGGCAAACGTTGGTTAACACATTTGCTAGTCAGCCAAATTTGCCTAGACCGGGGCCCAAACACAATACATAATTATTACAAGAAATTTAAAAGAACAGAATAGCAATTCCACATAGAAAAGCTGCTATCAGAAAAAGAAAAAATGGGATTATCTTATACATGTATAGAATAAGACGCTCTTTATGGCAACAGTTATTCCTACTTTACCCAAGGTTATAAGATAAGCCAAAGCTTATCGACATCCTTTTGAATAAGTTGACAAACTTGCATGTACATGTACATCAGATGGTTACCTAATAGGGGCAGCATAATAATTTAGAGATAATGGAATTCAGTACTTTGATGGAAAAACAGTTTATGTCCAAACTTCTTGGAGAAGACTGTCAGACTAATTAATGTCATTTTACAATTTTTACAATTTGAAAACTGTTGGAAACTTGGTATTGCAATTCACAAAATGGAATTTGCCTTTAAGGTGGTACTACACACCTTGCAATTCACAAAACGGAATTTGCCTTTAAGGTGGTACTACACCCCTTGATAAATTTGTGACTATTTTTGTATTTTCTCAAAAATTAACTACACACTGGACACTGGTAACGAAAGTTATGTATATTATAGGGGCAAGGAATCCAATTACTTCACTGAAATTTCGGTGATTCCAATTGAGTGAATCCAATTACTTCACTGAAATTTCAGTGATTCAAGACTTGTAAGTGGTACATTCTGGTGGTACCTCTTTTCTTATCATAAATAACATACCGGTTGTTTTTAGTCACTGAAATTCCAGTGTAGTAACTGGATTCCTTGCCCCTATAATATACACAACTTTTGTTGCCAGTGTGTTATTATTTTTGAGAAAAATGCAAAAATAGTCACAAATTTATCAAGGGGTATAGTACCACCGTAACTGAAAATGTTGGTTTCCTGTTATACGTGTATATCTGAAAATTCAATTTCTTCTAACCTTACAGGGGGCAAATGCATCGGCCCTGGAGAAGGAGATTGGAGCTGACCAGTTCCCTCCCAATGAACACTACTTTGGGCTTGTCAATGTAAGTACATCAATGCCATTGTCCATGATGAACCAGGTGTGAAGTTGCAATTTTCAATTTTTAGATTTTGAATTAGTTCTAATGAATACATAAACTAAGCTTTTTAAAAATGATGTATCACATGTGATTTTGCTTGGTAAATAGTCCAATCAAATAATCAATAATCACCTTGAAATTCCTGTGTCTCCTATTGAATTTTGTTGAGTTTATTAAGTCATATCTCTAAGGGGTTGTGCAATAATTATGTGTACCCCCTGGGTGGTGAATTCTCAAAGTGGTCTGCCAAAATCGCTTGCCCCCCCATGGCAGTGCCAAAAAATCTTTGCCCCCCCCTTTACACAATAAAATTTGGGAGAGCCACAATTTAAAACCTTAAATTGTCTTTTCACATAATGCACGCGTAGCGAGCAGGAAATTTTGCATATTTGAATGTGTTCCTAATGTTTTTCTACACCTTTTTAGGACGTAATATAGAAACGGTGCCCAAAATATTTGTGCCCAAAATTGCTTGCCCCCCTTTCGACCTGCCAAAATTGCTTGACTCCCCCCTTTTAACCTGGCAAAAAATGCTTGCCCCCCTTTTGGTCTGCCAAAAAATCTTTGCCCCCTATAATTCACCACCCCAGGGGTACACATAATTATTGCACCACCCCTAAATAGGTTCTTGTAACTTTACATGTATGGTTCGTGGTTGACCTTTGGTTGGATTTGAGGTGCATACATGTATGCTTGCTTCAGAATGTTATTTTTGAATATTAAATGAAAGTTCATACTTGTACTACTAGCTGCCACCCACGGGCATCTGCAGATATGTGATGATGTTAACCTTTCGTGCATTCACACACTCCACGCAAGAAGCATATATTAGAAAGGCTAGCATCGGGCGACGCACACCGTCGACGTCCTATACGATAAATATAAATTTGATACTCCGTTGGTGAGCGACGGGCGAGTGGTAGTGAGCGACAGGCGAGTGGTATTTCACTGAACGCAAGAAAAGGAGTTCTATCTGATATCGATCGCTTAGGTCGCTCAGTAGTCAACTACAAACTCATGCATTCAATTCGATTGAAATCGATTATTCTATTATTGACGAAGATAAAGAGCGTGATAGTGTGTCAATAATGTACATTGTATTGCACCTGGCTTTACCAGCATTCCTTTATAAAATAATTTTCTCAAAGAGTTGAATATTATCAAAATTTTTACCCAGGATTTCAAATTTTTACCCGCAAATTGCAGTTAAACATATCCACAGCAAAATACCGGTCCTCACTAATTAGTACATTTAATTTCCAGTTAGTACATTTAAACGAAACCTGTGATTTACGTGACAACAAATAAAATTTTCTTACAATAGAAATATCATTATGGAAGGCCGCAACCGCCACAACGTGGAGCTGCTACGCGTAGCTGACTTTTTGTTCCGTGGAGCCAAATTGACCAATCATGTTAGAGTTTTTCATTACTCGGAGGTAAAACTGACCAATCAAGTACGACTTACTCATTACGTGAAGCGAATTTAGTCATTAAGAATTTGCCAGACGAGCTTCACGTAGTTGCAAGATATCCTCGGTCACGATAGTTATGATTCAAAAAGTAATTTATGAAAAGTACGAACCGACTTATTATTAAGATGGACATGCACTCACAAGAAACTCATACAGTATTGTACACAACTATATAGCTAGGCAGAGTGGTGGTAAACCATGCACACAATTCAGGCTGATTTGTACATCTTGCGCAGCGTGGCCTGCGGAATTCGACCTTCAGCAAACCAGTTCGGATTTACTTTATATACTAGTAGTAGGCCATACATACTGTAGTTACGGTACTGCCCGTTTTCCTATACACAATACTCAGTGCGCTCACCATTGACGCGTGACCTAGTGTATGTTAGAAGTATTATGCCATTGCCTATATGACGTCACTGTGTAAAAAATAACCAGTCAATATTTAAAGTATTCTCTGAAATTCTAGAAAATATAGTTTTGTAACATTTCCTAAATTTTTAGCTAATTTAGGTGTTTGGAAATATTGGTACTTTTGTGTTTTAGGAAGGATATGTAAACGACAGATAACACCAAAAAATATGAACAAATTATTTCTAAACCGTGTTAAGTCTGCAAACCATTATGCTTCTCATTTTCAAGAACGCTGGTTAACAATAAGCAGACTATTGTCTCATTTCGTAAACAAAAGCCCAGACAGTATTGTTACCTTATGTTATTTATAATCATTCACCCAACTGAAACTATAATACCAGCTCATTGTTCATTGCACAGGTAAAACAGACACAAGTGCAGTGTGTATTTAACCAGAGAAGATCTGATGTAACATAGTTGAGCTGTTTTCATTGAGTGTTATCTTGGTTTAATAGCTTTTAATGGGGTTTAAGTCCTTCAAAGGTCGTGGTGAATTCTACTGTAGACATGACTGCATCATGATTATTTTAAAGTCAACAACATTCAACAATATGATCACCGTGATAGTATGACAGTATCAGTACCGTGGGTGTCAGTGATCCTGGCCTGACACAGTAGACAAACAAACAAACACGCCACACACATGGCACTTGCATGCAAGGTAACATTGACTATACACTAATCAAACAATGGTATTGATCCTGTACAACTGTTTGTGGTTTATTTACATTCGATTCATTTAAAATCCACATAGTAAACATTAATTTTGGCAAGAGTTTTCTCTCTGGAACGATGATGCATCAACTGGCTCCGCGTAATGAAAAGATCTAACATGATTGGTCAATTTAGCTCCGCGAAGCGAAAAGTAAGCTACGCGTAGCAGCTCCACGTTAATGGCGGTTACGACCAGCCATATACTGATCATGCGAAAATCGTAAAACATAGAATAGAAACAGTGTGGCGGCTCTCAAAATCTCAAATTGTATGCATAGCCTGAGTCGCATACGGCCTATCTCAAACAAAATAGCTCAAAATCACCATGCGTAGTTGTTGAAAAACGTGAGGATTTATCGTACTACCACGGCAATTTTTAACACGAAGATATAGGGATGTCGACGGTGTGCGACGTTGGTACAGATTCAAGTATGAATACAACATCATTCAAGTGTATAATATATGAAAGAATGAACAGTTTACCAACCCAAAGTGTTACTAAATAAACATGACAACAAATAAATACAAATCCCGACCGGCACACAGCCCAACTTGGAAAAAAAAAGTAAGGGAATGTATCAGCATGGGAATGAAACCCACGGCCTTCCGATCTCTAGACGGATGCCTATAGGCTACCAGCTCCCACTGATAAACGGTGGTTAAAATTGGGTCTAATGTAAGCAGTCGAGGTATACAATACACAAAAACAAATATTACGCAAGTACACAAGTGAAGGAGATCATTACTGATGCTTAATCGTTTCCCCAGTATAATATAAGTAAAGTAGGTAAACTAATGGGGATACGCATCCTTCACAAGAACAAATAAACACAATGGGGAACGATTGCTCGCTAGAAGAGGAAACTGAATATATTAAATAAGAAAGAATGAACAGTTTACCAACCCATAGTGTTACAATTAAACATGACAACAAAAAATACAAATCCCGACCAGCACACAACCCAACTTGAAAAAAAATAGGCGGTTCTCGAACCACGCGTTCCCCCTGGCTGGGCGATCAGTAAACTTGTACCTCAGATGACCCCTGAAGCCTTTAAAGCCTGAAGCCGCAACGAATAATCGAATATCCATGACATCATATTAAGCTTTAAAACTTTCTTTGAAAAAGAAAAGGTGGAGGGAAATCCCATTTTTTACAAAATGTTATGTAATCTAATACACTTATTCATTATTCATTATACGCCTCTTGTAAACTACAAGGCGTATCGTATCCAATCCGATCTGGTCCAATATCTACCGATCTGGATCGGATCGGTTCATCACTAATTTGGATCCCTTCCCTGTTGACCATTTAGCTTTATTTGAAGTCATTACATATCTAATATTTAATGTGACTATAAACTTACATGTACAATTTTGTTCTCTTGTCAGTTTGGCAACACATGTTATTGCAACTCAGTGTTGCAGGCCCTGTACTTTTGCAAACCATTCCGTGACAAAGTACTGGCCTACAAAGCCCAACCCAAGAAGAAGGAAACACTACTCACATGTCTAGCTGACTTGTTCAATAGTGTGGCAACGCAGAAGAAGAAAGTCGGAGTGATAGCGCCAAAGAAGTTCATTGCAAAACTTCGCAAGGAGAACGGTAAATTGATTTTGGTTTGTTTTTGCAAGACTTGGTTTAGTGTTATATTTATTTAGTTAATCAGGGATAAGTTAATTATGATTTAGATCAGTTTAAGGGATCTAAAATGAGCATTTATTGCGTTTCGACAGTATTTTTGTGGGACATGAGAGCACCTCAGACCTATCGAATTGCATTTTGAATACTGAAGCCTGTCTTTCTGATATCAAATAATTTTCATTTTTTGAAAATCACAATATAATACAAATTTTATGACAAATTATACAAATTTGATATTTTTCAATTTTTTGATATATAACAGTCCTCGAAGTAAATTATATAAATCTAATGACATATTCTTAAAGTGTATGTAGCAGGGAGGAAAAGCCGACGGTCAATTGCAAATTTTGACCTTTCATATTGAAGATATGGATTTTTTTCCCAAAAAGACCTAATTTTTTTTTTGGTGTTTTGGGAAAAAATCCATATCTTCAATAATTGAAAGGTCAAAATTTTCAATTGATCGTCGGCTTTTCATCCCACCTACATACACTTTAAGTATAAATCATCAGATTTATAAAGTTTACTTCAAGTACTGTTAAATATCAAAAATATCAATTTTTAATGATTTGTCATAAAATGTGTATTAAATTGCGAATTTCACAAAAATCAAAATTATTTGATATCAGAATGACATTCTTCGTATTCAGAATGCATTTCGATATGTCTGATGTGCTCTAATGTCCCACAATAAATACTGTCCAAACGTTCATACCCCATCCCTTAATGTAATTGTAGTTTAGTTGTGTGATGAAGATACAGTAGGGCATGAAATATACCATATCCTACACGTACATGTATGATATTTAAACAAAGAAGTCAGTCATTTTGATAAAGCTCCACCAACTGTCGTCTTGGGGGTAGAATTTTATTTCCTTGCGAGGATCTATTTTAATTCTGGTAACAACATTTTAAGAGAATCGTTAGATTCTTTCCCCCATTAAGTGTACTAGTATGGGCTCAAGAAATAGAATCTCTTTAGATTTACACAAATCAGTTGAGGAGAATCTCTCTGAGAATGAATTCTCATGAGCACCCTTCTTGATTCCACCTGAAACAATTATACTTTGATCAGCTTGTTATGCTTGTAATCAGTGGGGCCTTATAACATCAGCGGATTAATATCAATATATTTTGAGAATTGTTTTGTGACATCTCCCCAGAACATCACATATTATTAATGCAAGCCCAATATGTGGCCTTTCTTTCTTTAACAAACACAACACCAGACAGGTCAACTATAACACTCTTAACTTGGGTCTACTTTTCGGCCTGTAGTGGTAAAAGCCTAACAATTCCCGCCGATTACGAGCTGATCAAACTATATGTGTCTTTTCTCTTTGCTTCTTTTGTATTACTTTTATCTTTTTCTTTTGTAGAGGTGTTCGATAACTACATGCAACAGGATGCCCATGAGTTCCTCATATACTTATTAAATACCATTGCAGATTTATTACAAGGTAATTAATGGTCAATACTTCATAATGGTTTTTCCATTTTTTTCTTGTTACCGTATTCATTCCAATAAGCGCCTGGGCGCTTAACAAAGTCTTGGGTGGGCGCTTATTTTTTCCCTCGTTTACCTAATTTTTTCGTAAGGGGCATTTATTAGAGACAAATTTACGTGTGTTATAAATGGGTTCTGAGACGTTCTAATAGCTTTTCTGACGCAGGAAATGTCTTGCAAGTTTACGCAGGACTTGTAGTCCTGCAGCTATTTCACTGTATCGACATCTATCTGTCACTTCAACATTAATGGTACCCTTTAGCAAATTGAAAATACCCTGGGTGGGCGCTTATTGGGGCATGGGCGCTTATTGGAGCGAATACGTGTACATCACTCAGGTTTCTACTAGAAACCAAAATATGTTGAACTGGAATATTTATGAGAAATTCACATGAAACATGTATCAACTGTTTGTAAAGAAAATGGCACAAAGTATATATGAAAAATTGCCAAGATGTGTTCTTGTGGAAAACAAAGAAGAAAATAAAATTGAAATGTTTGCACCCATAATGCATATTTTGACCTGTAGCACATCTTATCCAGTCCTTTCAAGTCATGTATAATGTATTTTCATCTTTGTATATTCACTTGAGCAGCAGAAAGACATGCAGAGAAGCAAGCAGCCAAAGCCAAAGTTGGTACACCAAATGGTTCGCTGATGAATGATAACAATAATAAACCTGAACCCACCTGGATCCATGAAATATTCCAAGGCACACTCACAAATGAAACAAGGTGTCTGTGTTGTGAAGCGGTGAGTACACTCACAAATGAAACAAAGTGTCTGTGTTGTGAAGGGGGTGAGTACACTCACAAATGAAACAAGGTGTCTGTGTTGTGAAGGGTGAGTACACTCACAAATGAAACAAGGTGTCTGTGTTGTGAAGGGTGAGTACACTCACAAATGAAACAAGGTGTCTGTGTTGTGATGAGGTGAGTACACTCACAAATGAAACAAGGTGTCTGTGTTGTGAAGGGTGAGTACACTCACAAATGAAACAAGGTGTCTGTGTTGTGATGGGGTGAGTACACTCACAAATGAAACAAGGTGTCTGTGTTGTGAAGGGTGAGTACACTCACAAATGAAACAAGGTGTCTGTGTTGTGAAGGGGTGAGTACACTCACAAATGAAACAAGGTGTCTGTGTTGTGATGGGGTGAGTACACTCACAAATGAAACAAGGTGTCTGTGTTGTGAAGGGTGAGTACACTCACAAATGAAACAAGGTGTCTGTGTTGTGAAGGGGTGAGTACACTCACAAATGAAACAAGGCGTATGTGTTGTGAAGGGTGAGTACACTCACAAATGAAACAAGGTGTCTGTTGTGAAGCATGAGTACACTCAAAAATGAAACAAAGCGTATGTGTTGTGAAGGATGAGTACACTAACAAATGAAACAGCGTATGTGTTGTGAAGGGTGAGTACACTCACAAATGAAACAAAGTGTCTGTGTTGTGAAGGGGTGAGTACACTCACAAATTAAACAAGGTGTCTGTGTTGTGAAGGGGTGAGTACAACCACAAATGAAACAAAGCATATGTGTTGTGAAGGATGAGTACACTCAAAAATGAAACAAGGCGTATGTGTTGTGAAGGGTGAGTACACTCAAAAATGAAACAAGGTGTCTGTGTTGTGAAGGGGTGAGTACAATCACAAATGAAACAGCGTATGTGTTGTGAAGGGTGAGTACACTCACAAATGAAACAAGGTGTCTGTGTTGTGATGGGGTGAGTACACTCACAAATGAAACAAGGTGTCTGTGTTGTGATGGGGTGAGTACACTCACAAATGAAACAAGGTGTCGGTGTTGTGAAGGGTGAGTACATTCACAAATGAAACAAGGTGTCTAAGTTGTGAAGGGGTGAGTACACTCACAAATTAAACAAAGCGTATGTGTTGTGAAGGGGTGAGTACACTCACAAATGAAACAAGGTGTCTGTTGTGAAGGATGAGTACACTCACAAATGAAACAGCGTATGTGTTGTGAAGGGTGAGTACACTCACAAATGAAACAAGGTGTCTGTGTTGTGAAGGATGAGTACACTCACAAATGAAACAGCGTATGTGTTGTGAAGGGGTGAGTACACTCACAAATGAAACAAGGTGTCTGTGTTGTGAAGGGGTGAGTACACTCACAAATGAAACAAGGTGTCTGTGTTGTGATGGGGTGAGTACACTCACAAATGAAACAAGGTGTCTGTGTTGTGATGGGGTGAGTACATTCACAAATGAAACAAGGTGTCTGTGTTGTGAAGGGGTGAGTACACCCACAAATGAAACAAGGTGTCTGTGTTGTGAAGGGTGAGTACACTCACAAATGAAACAAAGCGTATGTGTTGTGACGGGGTGAGTACACTCACAAATGAAACAAGGTGTCTGTTGTGATGGGGTGAGTACATTCACAAATGAAACAAGGTGTCTGTGTTGTGAAGGGGTGAGTACACTCACAAATGAAACAAGGTGTCTGTGTTGTGAAGGGTGAGTACACTCACAAATGAAACAAAGCGTATGTGTTGTGAAGGGGTGAGTACACTCACAAATGAGTAAGGGGTGAGTACACTCACAAATGGACAAGGCATATTTTATTATGTAAAATGATATTACTATTTCTCTCTTCAGGTGAGCAGTAAAGATGAAGACTTCCTTGATCTTTCTGTAGACGTAGAACAGAACACATCTATTACACATTGTTTAAGGTATGTTGAATATGTTCTAAATTTCTGTGCAACAATATGATTGTCTACATGAGAGCACTTGTAAAAATGTAGTGTACAGTTTAACAATTGTTTTGTGAATATTATGTTCTGTTGTGGAAACACACAGAATCATCCATCATAAGTGAGTTACTGGTCCTTTGCTTTGATCTTGATTCTGTTAAGGGATCTAAAATGAGCGTTTATTGCGTTTCGACAGTATTTTTTGTGGGACATGAGAGCACCTCAGACCTATCGATTGCATTCTGAATACGAAGCATGTCTTTCTGATATCAAATAATTTTCATTTTTTGAAAATCACAATATAATACAAATTTTATGACAAATTATAAAAATTTGATATTTTTCAAATTTTTGATATATAACAGTCCTCGGTAAATTATATAAATCTAATGACATATTCTGAAAGTGTATGTAGCAGGGAGGAAAAGCCGACGGTCAATTGAAAATTTTGACCTTTCATATTGAAGATATGGATTTTTTCCCAAAAAAGACCTAATTTTTTTTTGTGTTTTGGGGAAAAAATCCATATCTTCAATACGAAAGGTCAAAATTTTCAATTGATCGTCGGCTTTTCATCCCACCTACATACACTTTAAGTATAAATCATCAGATTTATTAGGTTTACTTCAAGTACTGTTAAATATCAAAAATATCAATTTTTAATGATTTGCCATAAAATGTGTATTAAATTGCGAATTTCAAAAATCAAAATTATTTGATATCAGAATGACATTCTTCAGATTCAGAATGCAATTCGATATGTCTGATGTGCTCTAATGTCCCACAATAAATACTGTCCAAACGCTCATACCCCAGCCCTTAAGGTGTTGTGAAAGCACACAGAATCATCTGTCACAGGTAGGCTACTGACCCTGATCTTGATTTAGAAATATGGATTTAAAAGATGTTACTGATGGGAGCTTTAATGACCAGATATCACATAGTACCAATGTTATAATACTTTAGATAGTTGTTTGAGTGAATAGATTTATGTCCGCGTTCTTGCTGAAAGTGTTGGTATTGTATGATATATATATAAAGTGTTTTTTATAACTGGATTTCAATAATATGTGACGCTAACATACATGTTTGAAAGTATTGGGTGGAGTATTAGACACCATCAATACACTCCATATATTTTCTAGCCGCTTCAAAGATTGATTGCTATAATAGTGTATGAAATAATATCAGTAACTTCCTGCTTACTCATGAAATGCAAGAAAGTATCTATGGACTTGTGTCGTCCGACACAAGTCCAATCCATAGATATTTTCCTATATTTTTGGAGAATATCCAAGGATAACAATAATTGTATCCTTTAGTGAACTGGAATTTATATCTTTTGACTTCTTGGTCAACTTTGGTGAAGGATTTAAGTTTGATAATCATACTAAAAAGTCCAATGTTTCCGTTGCTTTTGATAACAGTGCAGCCATTGTGCAGGTGAAATACTTGTGCTTCTAAGAATACCATAACATATGTGACCTGCTGTGACGAAACCCGCCATAAGTCGCACTCAGTCATATCGAGATACAGCGAGTCAAAGTTGGGAAAGGGGTGAAAAACCTTGCGAATTTTGTTTTTCAGTTTTTATTATTTTTTGATTCCTTAATATGTTTATTTTAACCTACCATTGAAAATAAAATATTCTTTTATGTCTAAAGCACCCAAATCTAGCATTTTCTGAGCCAAACCAAGTCCTTTAAGATGTCATTTTACAACTTTAAAGCCATTTTTCTTGCATTTGTCTTTTCTTTTTGTGTCGCTTCCCCCCTTCCCATTGAAAGACCGTAGAATAAGGACCACATGTCCCAGAAACATAATTTTGGTATTAAATGAAAGCTGAAGACCTATGCTAAATGATGACATCAAAAACTCAATTTTTCAAAATTAGTGACTTATGTCAGGATTTGTGGGAACAGGTCACATATAATACATGCGTGTGAAGAATAAGCAGGTAATGCAGATTTTTATCCAAGTGGTGTTTGACCAATGAGATTGCAAAATAATATAACATCAATTTAGGTTTTAGCTTGTAGAGATGGTGATAGGTTCACTGCTGAGATAAAAATTAAGATATATTTCTATACATGGTATTGGTAAATGATGAAACATATTTGTAATCCATTTTGCTCCATCTATCTCTACAGAGGTTTTAGTAACACAGAGACATTGTGTCATGAATACAAGTACTATTGTGAAAACTGCTGCAGTAAACAAGAGGCACAGAAAAGGTGAGTAGAAATAAGAAATAAAGAAGAGATACAATCATTTGTCAGCAAATTTTTGACATATTTGTTCATAATACTATTACATTGTGTTTAATATTATGTACTACTGACATGTTGAAATAAATCAGCAAACTTTCCTGCATGTTGCTTTTGCATCACACATGTAGACATTTTATGGTTTGAGGGACTTGACGTGGCCAAGATCTTGATTCCCCAATTGATACTCCCAACCCAACTGCAGCCAAATTGGATATAAAATGACATATAAACTAATTTGAGTGTTTGTGAGTCCACAAATTGGAGAATCAAATGCTCACCTACCCTGCTTTGCACAAACCTAATTTTTGTACATAATAATAAAAGTATTCTAATGCTAACATGATCACACATATCTTAGCTAGCCACCTGTCCACCCGTCATTTTGGATGAGCAGTTGACAGATGCTTGTTTGTTTGTTTGTTTTATTTCTTCTTTAACCTGGGACACTCAATCAGTTGAAAATACAATTAATCATCTGTTCTTCCTTGAGGCCCAGGGATCAATACAACTTTTACATAATTACTCAAAAAGGTTTTTAAAATACTACATACATTCAAATACACAATATTAAAATTAAAATAATTAAAATTTAATTACAATGCTTACAAATATTTCAAATTATAATGTAACTTTACATCAACATGTATAAAAAATACCATTAATATTACATAGACCTAATGTATTATACTTATACATCAATAAAAAAAAACATTATAAGATAAAACAACCTATATACCAGCATAGCTAATAATTAATACCGGAACCAAACAATTTGATTGCACCAAATATCAAACTAAAAATTAATTTAATGTCAAAAATAAATAAATTCAATATCAAAACTGATTGCTCAAAAAGTGTGATAAAGCATGATAGCACAGAAAAAATAATCTTGTTTTACAAAAAATAAATTTAAAAAGTCAAAACATGAAACCAATTAAAGACTTACAATTTATGAATTATAAAATTATTGAGAGATGTATATTGTTTTGAAAGTTGCTGTGCTAATCGGGAGAGGCAATTTCAGTTTAGGATCTTAGCCCCTCTGAATAAGAATGAGCGTCTACCAGCTTCAGTTCTGGGTTTGAAATTTAATGCAATATTGCCATGGGCACTACCATGGTTAAGGTTTTAAAAATGTGCGTCCGTAATGACGCAAGTTTGCTGACGAGGTTGCAAAAACTTGCGTCCAGACAGATTTTGTGCGCCCATCTGAAATTCACGATTATGACGATACACACGCATTCTCGGGTCTACACCTCATCAAATGTTGATTGTTAAAAAAAAATAAAAGTGCATTTTCGCCGTGATATTCCATCTCCATTCGCTATGATAATTTTTCTCATTTCTGTGTCAGTTTTGGTCCGAAACGTGGTCAAAAACAGGTGCAAAAACATGAGCAAAGTCTGTCAATCTTGAGCAATTTTAGTTCGTACTTTCACTTCCGCGTTTCTATTTTTAAATTAACGTGTTGTTGATGCTACAAAAACTAAAACACGTGCTGCCACAAATAATACGAAAAAGGGTTATCATTTGGATTTTGTCTTTAAAATTGCTTTTATTCCTCGTAACAATAATACTAATAAAGGAAACCTAGATTATTTATGAGAAAATAAGCTTAAAATATTAAAAATTGAATATTGTCAGGTTGTGATAAATAATTAAATAAACACCGCACGTTAGCGGCACGTGCTTGATTGTAAACAAATCAATCGGGACTTCCCCAGGCCATGTGATCAAACAGCTGTACAGCGATCGTTCGGAAAGCATGCAAAAAGTGCACGATTTCCTGACGTTGCATTAACAAATATTGCAGAATTTACTTCAATTCTCAGCAGGTGGGTCAAAATTTTGGGGCTTTTATTATCTTAAAAATATAAAAGAATAAAATTTCTTATTTTTATCATCAATTAATGATAAAATTACGAAGTTTTGTCTGCGTTCACATCGAAGTGACATGGACACAAAATACTTGATTAGCCATGTGAATTTGCGTCCAAATTTGTAAAATACACGTCTGGACGCAATGACGCACACTAACAGGAAGCCTGCTACCACGTGTATTGTGACGATGACTGGTTTGCACAGAACAGAAGTAAAAATTGTTTGCATATACTTATAACAAAAAATACATTTATAAGTTAAAAGACATAGTCTTGTCTAAGGTTGCTGAGAGGCTTCCATTTAAGTTTTTCCCTGATTAAAGAAGACTATGTCCTGACTGGAACTTAAAGCAAAATGTATTTGAAGCTATCAGTTGGCTGTTGAAGCCTTGTTTAAAATGTTTGCAATGTCCAATTTGGATAAACAATGTGCTATTCCAATTGAAATCCATACACCCCTATGGAAGACATGACATTAATCTCAAATGGGTTAACATGAACGAGTAACCATTTGAAGTCTATACCTGCTGTGTGGGAGATTAAGGTTATGTTTTCCATCGGGGTGTATGGATATCAATTGGAATAGCCAATGGGATTCAAATAATGTGCAATTTCTAAGACACAGAATCAAACAGCCAGTAAATGAGCACATTGATTTTTTCAAATAAAATTTGGAACCGTAAGAAACCCTGAATAGCCCCGAACAGAAGCCCAGTTATTTAGCACATCAATCATCTACAGCAGGGTTCTCAATAGGCAGACCTGCAGGTCAGATCCGGCCCGCCGACAAATTGTGGTTGGTCCTTGAACAACTCTGAAATGTACAGTAAACAGAGGAAAATAAGGTGTATTGGCCATCAAACACATATCCATCTTTGAAATAATTTTGGCCCATGAGCAAATATATTGAGAACCATAGTGGTCAGTGCCGCCGACAAGGGGGTCTAAAATAAAGAAAACATACCTTAATGGCCCCATAAAAGCAAAGCAAAGAGACCACGGTGGGCCCTAACGTTCATTTTACTCCCGGGCCCGTAATGCTTCCTGGCGGAATTATGAATAAATGATATAGATCAGGTATATCATTATTCATAATTCCAGAAAAGTAAGCACAAATTGTGTATACCTGTTATTTTAATGTCAAAAAGAAAGTTCAGCAAACTATAACAAATATAGCAGGTATATCTCAAAATAACAAGTTGACTGTTAACATGTAATTTGGTTTCAGACACAGAATATGTCAATATTTTCCATCAAGTGGTTCCCATGGACACTGGTTAAATAACACAAATAATGTTTATTGTATTGTAATGATCCATTGACCCACATAGGTTAAAGTCCTAAAATGAATGGTTCCTTACCAATAGGCTTACGCCTACTTAATTTTGAACAATGAAAATGTACAATGGTAGTTTTATGGTTACTGTGGAATTTTGGTGGCAATCCAACAGGTCCCATGTGAGGTGGCAATTACTATTTTGTTTATGGTGGGTTTTTTTATTATTTAAAAGCTACAGAATTTAAAAAACACCAGAATATCCATTATTTTGGTAGCATCCATTTTGTTTTATGTTTTTTTTAAATATTTTAAAAAAGCTACAGAATTTAAAAAACACCATCATAGATAAAGTGTTGGTCTTTTCTTATAGATGGTCAAATTGGGGGGAAAAGCCAACTACTGCAAACATGGCAAATGTTAAAACTAAAATCAGTTTTATAAACACAAAATCTGACATGTACAATGTATCATAATGGTTGGACAAAAAAGTATTGCACACACACAGGAAAGAAGAACCACGCATCGCACCCTGGCATAATTTAACATGAAATTACAATGGAAGCATAACGTGCATAGGGAGGTAAACAAGAGAAAAAACTGGTTATCTCCCTATGCATGTTATGTTTCCATTGTAATTTCATGTTAAATTGTGACCCGCTCTGACGAAACCCGCCATAAGTCGCACTCAGCCATTTTGAGATATGGCAAGTCAAAGTTGGGAAAGGGGTGAAAAACCGTGCAGATTTCGCTTTTCAGTTTTTATTATTTTTGATTCATTAAGGGGTACTACACCCCTCGATAAATTTGTGTCTATTTTTGCATTTTTCTCAAAAACTAATAACACACTGGTAACAAAAGTTATGTATATTATACGGGCAAGGAATTCAATTACTACACTGGAATTTCAGTGACCCAAGACAAGCGGTTCGTTATTTATAATAAGAAATAAGGTACCGCTACGATGTACCTCATTTTCTATCATATATACTGAACCGCCTGTCTTGAGTCACTGAAATTTCAGTGTAGTAATTGGATTCCTTGCCCCATATTATATACATAACTTTTGTTACCAGTGTCTTATTATTTTAGGAGAAAAATTGAAAAATAATCACAAATTTACCACAGGGGTGTAGTACCCCCTTAATATGTTTACTTTAACCTACCCTTGAAAACAAAATATTCTTTTATGTTCAAAGCACCCAAATCTAGAATTTTTTGAGCCAAACCAAGTCCTTAACATGTCAATTTACAACATTGAAGCCATTTTTCTTGCATTTGCCTTTTTTTTAGGTGTTGCTTCCCCCCTTCTCGTTGAAAAACCGTAGAATGAGGACCACATGTCCCAGAAACATAATTTTGGTATCAAATGAAAGCTGGAGACCTATACTAAATGATGACATCAAAAACTCAATTTTCAAATTTAGTGACTTATGTCTGGTTTTGTGGGGTTGGTCACAATTGTGCTAGGGTGTGATGCATGGTTCTTCTTTCTCCTGTGTATTGATATATTAAGAAATACTTTTAAGCATCATTAATTTGATCTTGTGTGCAAGTTGGGAATGTTTGTATGTTCCAGGGTATGATGTGTAAGCCTCTTCCCTTGTTTGTATGCAGACACTTTGATTTTTTATCACCTTTCTCTGTTGCAGAATGCAAGTCAAGAAACTGCCTCAAATATTAGCATTACATCTCAAACGGTTCAAATACATGGAGCAGTTACATCGGTATACCAAATTATCTTACAGAGTTGTGTTTCCATTAGAGTTAAGACTTATGAATACGGTAAGTTGACTTAATGGGCTATTCCTCTTGAAATCCGTACACCCCCTATTTAAGACTTGACCTTAATATTCCACACAGGGAGTGTGCATTTCAAATGGGTGTGTTCCATAGAGTGTGTATTGTTTTCAAATGGAATAGCCCAATATGGAATGGGATCAAGCAAAGTGAACTGTTTATCACTAAAATCATGTTTATGCTCCAGTTTTTTTTTATATCGTTTTTAGCAATTCAAACAAATCATATCTCAAGGTATCCAGAAACCAAAATTCAATTCTTTAGAGTAAATTGTCACTATATTGTTGTCTGTTGATTGGCAAGAATGTGAAATAGGGGACTTGATTTTGAAAACTACTCATTGTGTTTGATTGCTTTACATATCGTACGTAGCCTGTGCTGAGATTTGGATAAGTCTATTGCATAAGGTCAAAATAGAAAAGATTGTTTGCTTGTCGTCCACCGAACAATCCTAATCTGGAAAAAAGTGGGTTTTTTTGTTTTACTGTACAAATGAATACCGACCCTAATTTTGGAAATTCCAGAAGAAGTTTATTTCTTTTTTTCAACATTTTTAACATCCTGAAAAGATTTTTTTACAGTTTTTCCTCACTTCTAAACTGTTTTAAAAACATTAATGAAGTGGTAAACAGTAGAGAAATATCCCAATTCACCTATTTGGGCTATTTATTAAGCTAATAAAAGGCACACAACCATGTTTTGGCTATGACCTTTAAAAAGCATTAAAAAAAATCTTGACTGACCGACCCAATTCTGGAAAACTTGTGGAGGACAAGCAAACTATTTTTTTGGGGGGGTCTAAGCCCTGCAGACAGGTGCATTAGACAAACATCAACCTTTAGCATGAGTCAACTGTCTAATTCCTGGAGCTACAAGTAGTATGCCTTTTTATCCCCCTGGCTTTAGCCATGGAGGGGGATATTGCGATAGTGTATTCCTTCTGTATGTATGTGGGTGTGTAGGGGGGTATGTGTATGTGTGTTCCATTTTGGTTAGGTTTTGCCTTCCGCCTATTTTCTCGGAGACTAGGGATCGCACAATTCTCAAACTTGGTGGGTGGGTGCATCTTGACCCGAGACAGAACTGGTTTGTATTGGTTAGTGGGTCAAGGTCACTGAGGTCATCCAGGGGTCATCTGAGGTCAATAGTAAATACTGTCGTATGGGCATGAAACTTGGTGGGTACAGTCAACATTTAAAGCCAAATTTTTTGAAGGTCATTTCGAGGTCACCAGGGGTCATCTGAGCTCAAATTAGTAAAAACTGTTGGATGGGCATGAAACTTGGTGGGTACAGTCTACATTTAGAGCCAAATTTTTGGAATATCATTTCGGGGTCACCAGGGGTCATCTGAGGTACAAGTTTACTGACCGCCCAGCCAGGGGGGTCGCGTGGTTCGAGAACCGCCTATTTTTTAACCTAATAATACATTACAAAGGAAAAAAATGTTGGAAATTACATGTATAAGATACATGTATAATGCATCCACCTCTCTAATGAAACAATCCAAGACAACTTGCACATATTGGAGGGAAAAAATCTCATACTTTTACCTAAAGTTATAGTGGCTGTGTGAAATTTAATATCTACGTCATTGACTTAACTGTACTGTACCCATGAAGATAGCATAAATTTAAATTAATTTATTTTATTTCCAGCTGTGTTTGAAAGTAGTACCACTTTATTTGTCAGTATTTTTGATCATATTTTCTTTGGCAGTCTGATGATGCAACATGTCCTGATAAACTCTATGATTTGGTGTCTGTAGTTATTCATTGTGGAAGGTAAGAACAGGCTGGCGACAGCTCGTTATAAAAGTAATTCAAGTATGGAAGCCGCCATTACCCTGCCATCGCGTAGAGCCTGGAACACTACCGCGATTTCTACCGCTATATCGCGTCCGTGCTCTGCGTTCAAGTCATGAAAAATCGCGGCTTGCTGCATCCACGGTTAGACTTTTTCAAGTCTGCTACAGTGCATTTTTTTCAAATGTTGAACAGGTTTTTGAATACTTTTAATTATATTTTTAGCGCATCCATGAACTTAATTTATCAAATGCATTAAATCAACCAACAATCCCGCTATCCGGCCAAGATTTATACAAGAAAAATACTGTTTCAATCACGAAAATTAACCTAAATTTCGCGCATACACGTAAGACTTGGCGATAGTCTATTCAGATATTGTTGTCAAGCTCGAGGTGATTGACCCTAATGATTGACAGTTGGGAACGCGTACTGCTATGCGCGATGCTGAACGCGTAGTCGTGGTAGCCGGGTTCTAAAGTGGGTGCTAAAACCTCAAATGGCGACCTCCATGCGTGTACCGGGGGTGCTAAAGTGGAACCAAAACAACAGCGGGAATCGTGTGTTAAATCGACATAGAAAAGAACAGGAGGGATCAGCGAAATTTACTGTCAGCCCTCTGGTAAGAACATTTCATTTAGGGATTCAATCATGTTTCACCGTTGTTCATCACCGATGCGTCCACGTTGCCTGCGTGGTTTACTTCATGAGGGCAGCTTTAGCTGCCCGAGCCCTTTCAACAACGAAAACAAGCTAAATATCGTCTAATTCTCATGGTGCCTCCATTCGGAATATCCGTTTGTTATTGCCACTCAACCTTAATCTCGGTGGTTTCTATGTTGATAGCCTATCAGCAATAAAACAAAAGAATGAAATGGTAATGTTTAGCTGCTACTTAAATAACATTAAAAAAGTGATTACGCATAAGTTCCAGTCATGACAAATTTTACGCTACTCACGCCAGTAATGCATATCTTTATTGTATCCGTGCATTCGCATATACGCTACTGGAAAAGTGTGGATACATCACGGATTAACAACGCTTGGCTCCTGTACAAAGGAATAGGAAGAGTTGTTGAAAGGTGTATTTTACCTGTGCATAAATGAGTACATACATAGTTATTGATCAATCAATAAAATCTACCATTCAGTCAATCAATCAATCATTCAGTCAATCAACCAATCATTCAGTCAGTCAATCAATCAACCAATCAATCATTCACAAATTTGCTCTTGTAATATTGTTATCAGTGACTGTTTACATGATTGTAATGATATTATTATAACAGTAAATATTATGACATGTGTATTTTGCATTCATATTCATGTGAGTGTAAGGCATTCATTATATCTTTGTCAGTGCAAGGCGTTTATTATGTCTTTGTCAGTTCCAGGCTTTCATTGTGTCTTTGTGTTGGGGTTTTTGTGACGCACAGGTTTGAATATGTCATTTACTGTAAGTTAGAGATCATGCAATGTTACTCTGGAATCAAGAAACTGAATGTGTATTTGCCCATAGCCTGTCTAACATGCACTCAATGCCATTGATTAACATATTTCATGAGACTAAGTTCTAATACAACACAATTATGCCTGTACAATTTCTTGCTGGTAGGTAAGGTGCAGCATCACAGCCATAAATTTGCTGTACCATATACCATATTTGGTGAAGCGGAAATGATTCTGATATATCTTAATGGCAGGGGAATAATTGTTGAAATGTGCTGGTACATAGGTGTAGCACATGTTAAATTGCAGACATTTATTTGTCCTATTTAGTGCCTGTGCACTTAGTGAAATTTTTCATGGAAAACATTGTTGTAATTCTGATATATCCTGATGGCAGCATAATAACTTTTGAAGTGTGCTGGTACTTAGGTGTAGTGCATGTTAAATCGCCAACATTGTCCTATATATTTTGTGCCTGAGCACTTATTGAATATTTTTCATGGAAAATGTTGTAATTTAGGATATTAGAAGTAGGAACAGTAGTATCCATACTTTGATCAGCTCATAATTGGGGGGAATTGTTAGGCTGTTACCACTACGCCGAAAAGTTGACCCACGTTAATAGTGATATAGTTGACTTGTCGTGTCTCTATTGTGTGAGTTAAATAAAAGTAGATCGTATCAAAATAGAGATTTTAGCATCCGAAGAAAGCTGATATTTTGCTCATAATTTCAGTGACAATTTTAGGCCTAAAATGTGTTCTGTTTAGATGTTATGAATGAAAAAGTGATAGCCTCATGGTGGTAAACCACACTGATCTATGTGCCATAGTGAAACATGTGTTTGCTTCTAATATCAAAACCACTAGTGCAATTTCGGAATCACAATATTTTGGTACCAACCTCAATGTGAGGTACAAAATGCCTCAATCTGACCATCAACCTTTAACAGGTGTAAGAAAGTCAACATGTGCCCTTATAAAGGAAATAGTGTTATGATTAGGTTGAACAGTAAACAAGTGATTACTCACTGAAAGTTCATTTTGTTTTGCATTTTTCAGTGGTCCAAACAGAGGTCATTATATCACAATAGTAAAAAGTCATGGTTTCTGGTTACTATTTGATGATGACTTAGTAGAGGTAAGTAATATTATTTCTATTCCTAGAATTTATAGATTTCATATTTTCCCTATATTTTTGAACTCTTCCTATATTTTCCTATATTTTTACAAAATGTCATATAATTCCTCTATTTTTTCCGAATTTAGGAAATTACATGTTTTCTTTTCACTTGCACTAGTGAATTTAATACTCTGCATGCTAGCCATAGGCTTCAACATAAGAAGTCCCAAGTTTTGAGATATTTTCTCAAAATACCAAGAGCTATCTCAAGAACCACTGAACCAATACTAGGCTTGTTTGTACCTATTTTAATGCATTTTTCATGCTGATTCCAAATATGGTCATGAAAATTCACATTTCTGACATTTTTGACTTAAAAAAAAAAATTGAAACTTGTCGTGTGCAGTCGACACCCGCGTGAAGAGAGTTAATATGTAAAATTTAAAAAAATCATAGTGCAAAGTTGTCATAAATTATCAGCAGATCAGGCATTACCAGCTTGTATTATTTGCCCAGTATATTCTTTAGCTACATCACACCAGTTAACCAGTCAAAATGATGCTCAAATTAAAGTACATCTTTGGGACTTTTCCCTCTTAACAAAAGTTACTGGTGTTTGATACCCACTGTATTTGACTTCCGCTGTTCCATATTTTCATTCAAAATGTTCCTATATTTTTGAAGCTCTGTATAGTGATCTCACTGTATATTTAGGTTGATAGGGTCAGATGCTCGTGGGCTTCTCAATCAAGACGTTGACTTTGCAATAGAGAATCTGAAAATAACAACTAAGCATAATGCAATATGAGAAACTTGATAAGAAAGTTCAATGACCATTTCAATTGTTGATGTTTGAATTGTGATGTCTTTTTATCTCCCTCTCTCCTCTATTATCTCAGAAAATTGATGTTTCCAACATAGAGGAATTCTATGGGTTAGCAACAGAAGTGCAGAAGACATCAGATTCAGGCTACATCCTCTTCTATCAAGCCAGGGACTTACCATAGTCTTTGATTAGCGTAAAAAAACAAGTTTGTTTCCTGTATTTTTTTAATCTTTAAATTTATGGTAACATATGCCTCAAATTGCAAATATTAATGTCAAATCAATAAGTAGGTTAGGTATGAAAATTGTAAGTTTTAGGAAAATCATAGATTGATTTTCATAGGATTTATTGATTTCATATTGCTTTCATTATACAAGGAAAAATCTTTTGAAAACAAATTAATTTTTATGCTTGAGAATATAACTTTCTGCTTTTCTCAAATCAAATAACAAAATGTGTTAAAATTGCTCCAAAATGAAATACTAAGGCATGCAGGAAACAAACTTTTTTTAGACTTATATGCATTTTTATTCTGTAGAGTCTAAGAAACTTTGCAATCAGTTCTCATAGAAATCAACTTATTGATGATAATTCACAAGTCCCATTCATGTTGGTAGCTTCCACTGATTGTGACCCAACATGAGTAAGTGAGGCTTAAGTTGGGAGCGGACGTGATCATGAAATTAAAATTACAATACTCGGCATTAATGAAAAATAAAGAACAATTTGATACTGAACCATAATTTTAGTGCATTTTAAAATTTTTGGGCATTTAAATTGAGTTTTCATTTTAATTGCAAGTCAACCAAAAAACAACAAACTTTAAGGGATCTAAAATGAGCGTTTATTGCGTGATCGACAGTATTTTTGTGGGACATGAGAGCACCTCAGACCTATCGAATTGCATTCTGAATACGAAGCATGTCTTTCTGATATCAAATAATTTTCATTTTTGAAAATCACAATATAATAAAATTTTATGACAAATTATAAAATTTGATATTTTGCAAATTTTGATATAATACAGTCCTCGGTAAATTATATAAATCTAATGACATATTCTTAAAGTGTATGTAGCAGGAGGAAAAGCCGACGGTCAATTGAAAATTTTGACCTTTCATATTGAAGATATGGATTTTTTTCCCAAAAAGACCTTCAATACGAAAGGTCAAAATTTTCAATTGATCGTCGGCTTTTCATCCCACCTACATACACATTAAGTATAAATCATCAGATTTATAAAGTTTACTTCAAGTACTGTTAAATATCAAAATATCAATTTTAATGATTTGCCATAAAATGTGTATTAAATTGCGAATTTCAAAAATCAAAATTATTTGATATCAGAATGACATTCTTCGTATTCAGAATGCAATTCGATATGTCTGATGTGCTCTAATGTCCCACAATAAATACTGTCCAAACGCTCATACCCCAGCCCTTAAGAGCCACCTCTACAATGCAAAATCCTTTATACGTCGTATATTCTCAAAAAGCCAAATTGCCATTTGGTTAGAGAAGGTATAAAGGGTTCCTTGAGCATATTTTGCAGATGATATAATTCACTTTTCATACATGCACCTTAATGGTGTGTGATCATTGTTTTTGATGTGCAATCACCAAATGTTGGGAAAAACTGGGTTCATTAATTGAATTGAAGGCATGATAGTTGTTTATGCCTTTGGCTCCGCCTCAGGTATAAACAATCGATTGTGCCCTCAAATCTTAATGAATCCCTATATAACGACATTGTTGCACATATGTTCCCATATAATATATGAGAAATGACATGCATCAACATGAGTCTGAAGCATGTTGAGTCACAATTTTGTACACCTCAGTGTCATTTAATTATAACGCCAAACACTTTTTAAGTCACTGCTGTAATATTTCATATTTTATGATGCTGAATTTATTCTGTACATGCTGGTACGGTTATTAATTCAACATATATTTTAATTTGTAGTGATCACATTTGAGGGTTGAAAATAAATGCATTTTTAAATCAATATTTAAGAGCTTATTTACTCAGTTGATGATAATGTATAGGTTTGGCTCTGGATAGACCAGTTACAGGTATATTCATCAAACTTAAGCTGAATTTATACTTGATTGTATAGCAATTGTTATGCATTGCATTTGAAAAGCGATGGGTAATTGCCATAAAAAGCGATGCATCACTCGTGGCTTTTGTATTTGTATTGATAATCATGATTGCTTACAAAACATTCAAAATACCACAAAGTACATCTTTAGGAAATCCATGATGTTGATAATTATTGTTTGAAATTAGGGAACAACTCAAAAGTTTGATGATGTCTATAAATGACAGTCCTTTCGTTAGGAGGCTAACCCCGCTTTCTAACGCAAGTGTGAAATGTGTGGATTCAAATCTACTTATATTAGACCAATATTTTAACTTTTTTTTTTCATTTGTAATCAGACTCTTTGACCTAACAAAAGGACTTTCATTTATAGGATGTCATGAAACTTTCGGTTTGTTTTCTTAACTTGAAGTTGATTGGTGGGCAATTTAGTTCATGTGACTAGTGACATCATTGGAAGTTGAAATTTGTTCAACATGCAATTAAGCAAGCAAGTATAGATGAGGTGACTTCTGACGTCAATGCCTGTCAGTATGCGCATGCATCATCACAATATCCATTGTTTTTTGCCTGGCAGTATACGCGCGCATCATATTTTGTTCGGGGCTCGTGTTTTTAAAACTCCCGCCACATCACAATAAGGCTATTGAACAGTGTAGTGGTGGCATGGGGTTCACTTAAGCATATCGATATACCAGTCCCTTGCCTTTGTTGATAAACATTGAGGTCAACTCATCTATAAATTCAGCTTTATTTGCAATGTGATGTGTGTGTACAATATGGTGCTGTACATTGGTGTATCATATCCATATGTAGTATCATGTTGTGCATGTACACTGCACATTTTTAAATAGTTGTGATGAACAGCAAGATTACCAATTTTGAAGGATCATGAAAATTATTCTATTTGTGTTTTTTCAAATGTTTCATGATTTTCAATGTTATTTTGTCCCCATATATGTTGACATTCCTGCCAAAATACTCTTAAACAAAAGTCTTTGACACTTTTTGATTATAAATTTTTATATAAAAATGTTATTCAAAATGAAGTACAACAAGTAATCAAATTAATAAAGTATTAACTTATCATTTAATACATTTTGACCAGCAATTTGTGATTGACCTGACAGTTAGTCAGTCACTACTGCAGCACACAACATAATTATATAGACATAGTCCATTTGGCTACCTCCAGCTAGTGACGTCAGTAGTGCTCCAGTGTGCATAGTATAAATCATTCAAATTGACTCAAGAACTGGTGTGTTTACACGCGCGGTCAAAGGTAGTATATCTGTACATGCATGAGGTAACTCTGCCAAAGTACTGAAATCACTCTTGAGGAAGTCAAATGGACTATAGTGTTTTTAGAAATCTGTTTGGCAATTTGCCTTATATTTGAAGAAAATATAGAACTTCAATCTAATAAATGCCCCTACCCAAATAGGTGCCCCTATGGAAGTGCAAACTGTCTAAAGCTGCACCGTACCCCCTTTTCAATGCAACTGTACAACTAAATTTCATCAAAAGTCTTAAAAATAAAATTGCCACCATATTAATCTTCCCCCATAGGATTATGATGATTTTGTCTTCAGATACACTGTATTTTTTAATATTTATGTGTATAAATTCACAATTTCGACTTTTGTTTCATCATTTTAATAAGCGCCCACCCCACCTCCGTAACTGACTGACTTTTAAGCACTGGGGCGCTAATAAGGTCAAATATAGTTTTATTGTTACCAATCAAACGTCCAGAAAATTTGAGCATTTGGTTTGATCGTATTTTTTTCTTTTGCTAAACACAATTCCTTCATAGGCCAGTATATAGTTTGACATTCTGTGTGATGTGTGTATTTGCCATTGCAACAATGATAATAGACATAGTTACTGCTACATCAAAACATCAAGAAGACGGAAGGCTGTGAACAAAACTAATCATTTGAGCCGCAAATTCACAGCGGAGATTCAAAATATCGTAGTAGTAAAGGAAAAGCACATGCAAACATGTTGGAATATTGGTACTTATGCAGTCAAATGATATATTCCAGTTGAAATTGATACACGCTATGGAAGGCATGAACTTAACTTCCCACACAGGGGGTGAAAATTCAAAATGAAGTTGCCCATTCAGGTAACCCCATTTGAAATTCACACACCCTATGTGGAATATTAAGGTCATGTCTTCCATAGAGGGTGTACAGATTTCAAGTAGAATAGCTCAATGCCGCATTTAAGTCATCTTTATTGGCACTTTTAACAATTGATTTTGTACAAATAGTTGATTTTTATAGCAATACTTGTTTTATCTATATAATTTGAGCTTTGCCTGTCAAGGTAAATATAGTTCATAGATAATTAGAAACCAGTCAATCAATGTTTGCCTGGGGGCACATTTTGCAGGTAAAAACATGAACCCAGCATTTTTGGAAATCAAGGGAACACAAGTGTTTTGAGCAAGCACAAAGGAGGTTCTAAAAAATTATGAGATCCCCCATTCCCCTAGCATAAATATTGATCATTCCCTTAGTTCATGTACATTCAGGCTAGCTGAGATCTTTCAGGATATTATTTTGTAAAGGTCTTGCAAATGTGCAACAGTTTTATACAATATTTGATGGTGGTGGTGGGTATTTCTTTCAAGGAAGCAAGTTGCAAAAGTCAATCAGGTCTACTTTGATGAGTTCCAAATAGACAGCCCTTGTTGTATTTTCAATTGAATAAGATTTGCATATGTCATAGTGTTGCTGGTGAGAGGGTGCTGTGAATAGACACTCGCCTGTTTACATCGGGATGCGTGTTATGGTGTGCACATGGTAAGCTCTAAGTACAGCAAACAGCATTCTTATTCTATTTTCCACATAATGAGAATGGAACTAGATTGTTATTGTTAACATCTTGGATGAGAAAGACTGGGAAGAGTTCAGATGTAAAACTGTTTTATCAATTTGTCTCAATTTTAGATATTGGCAAATATAAGTAGACAATTTGTAAAGAAAATACTGAAGATCATATTTCAGAAATGTACCAAAAAGTTTGAAAATGGTGTTAAGGCGACGGAAAAAACCCTGTTCTACGGGCAGATGGACTTAACAACTAGGGTTGGTGGGTGTGTGTTTTTTTAATGACCCTAAAAGATCATTGAAAGCTTGAAAATTTTGCAAAAATTGACAAGGCGGTAGACGAAGCACATTCTCCCACTGTTCTCGTTGGATTATAATCTCCCAATCGATCCCGCGGTTGTTGATCAATAATCGTAGTAGTGTCGCTGCACGGAGCATGTGCTCTATGTGTCCAACGGAGCATGTGCTATGTATCAATGTTTAAAAAAAAGCAAATAAAAATAAATAAATAAACAGACTTTTAATACTTTTATTAAAAGAAAGAAAGAAAGCCAAGAAAAAAACCAAATAAAAATAAATAAATAAATAAATAAATAAATAAACAAACAGACTTTTAATTACTTTTATTAAAAGAAAGAAAGAAAGCCAAGAAAAAAAGCCAAATAAAATAAATAAATAAACAAACGGACTTTTAATAACTTTTATTAAAAGAAAGAAAGAAAGCTAAGAAAAAAAACCCAAATAAAAATAAATAAATAAATAAATAAATAAATAAACAAACAGACTTTTAATAACTTTAATTAAAAGAAAGAAAGAAAGCCAAGAAAAAAAACCAAATAAAAATAAATAAATAAACAAACGGACTTTTAATAACTTTTATTAAAAGAAAGAAAGAAAGCCAAGGAAAAAACAAAACAAATAAAAAATAAATAAATAAATAAACAAACGGACTTTTAATAACTTTTATTAAAAGAAAGAAAGAAAGCCAAGAAAAAAAAACCAAATAAAAATAAATAAATAAACAAACAAACAGACTTTTAATAACTTTTATTAAAATAACTCGAGACTCAATCAGTGATAAAATGTTTTAATAAAGTATTATTAAAATAATATAAAATAATTATAAATACACGCATGTCATGATGTGAAGCAACAGCAGCAGGACGGCAGTGTCACTAAGTACATCGATAATTCGATAGGGTGATTGAGTCATAATAATAATCCCTCTTATTATAGTCAGCGAGAACAGTGGGAGAATGTGCTTCGTCTACCGCCTTGTAAAAATTGAATGATATTATTTGCAAACATATTTTGAAAATGTTCTGAATTGTTTTCAAAAAATTTCAGTCGAAACCAATAAATTTTGACCCCAAAATGGCTGAATTTTCATTATTTTAGTAAAAAGTGAAAAAAAAACCCCAAATTTTCCCAAAGCCCAAAATTGGGCTTGTAAAACCGGGTTTTTTTTTCATCGCCTTATCACGTTTTGCATCTGAACTCTTCATTTGTAATTGTTGTGTGCAATAATGTTGTCAAATATATTCTATTCTGTAAAACAAATATTATACTTCTGCCGCGTGTGATATTGTATTAATGTTGCAGGAAGATTACCAAACAAGGTTGCCAAACCTGCAATTTGTTAGCCCAATTAGGTGACTAGAATAATAATTTGAGCCCTGATTTACTGCAAGTTGTTATAAAAACAATATATCATGAATTTTGGATAAGATCACAGAAAAATATACAATTGTAGACAAAAATGGACTCAAAATACCCCCTTAAACAGGAAGCCCCTCTTGGCCAGTTCTCCACAGAAGAACTGACAATACACCTGTTACTTTGATGAGCATGATGACAGGCAGAACATAATTTACATGGATAAATTTAACCTTGACTAATTCCCCAAGGAACTTGAACCAAAAGTGGGGCTTTCACGTTAAGGTTGGTCTTAACCCTGGAATTATGGAAACTTTTGGGCCTCATAACTGCTAAATTGTTGGTGTAAAGTATATAGAAGTATACATATTTAGAATGGTCAAATCCAAAAAAACATGTTTTTTGGCCCACTTCTCTTTATCGTTCAACGTAACATTTGTACAATTCTATATGCCATGTCCGTGTAGTGATACTTGTACCATTTTGGTAATTCCAGTAATCATTTACAAAAGAAACCAAAACTATGTCATAATCAATGTGTACCCACACCTAATCAAGTGTGCACAATGGTGATGCATGAAATACATACTACAGTTTGGGTTTCATTTGCAAAGGATTATGGTCCATTATGGCTATTCAATTTTGCATTTAATACATTTTGAAAGAAGTGCATATAGTGTTTTTGGAGCAGCCATGCAATTTTTTTGTAGATTAAACATTTTGGCCAGCAGGCAGGGAGGGCTGTATCCTGGTACATGTATCTGTCAGCAGGCCAGGGGTAGGTAACTTTCCCTGTCAGATAAAAGAATGACAAAAAAGTTATCCCCTGATGACCAGTGTTCTGAATAGGGATAAGTTGGGTAGAAATTTTTTCTCTCATAGGTACTTTGATATATGGCATCATGCTGCTGCATCATAACAAAACATAAACTATGAACTAATAATAATAAGTTTTAATCCAAAACTAAGCTATGGCCCTCATGTGTAAAAAAATCAACAAAATGGCTTGTCTTATATTTTGATATAATTAAGGGTTTTCATGCAAAAATCCCTGTATGTGGGCTTACATTTGATAATTAGTTACATGTGACTTGTATCTGACTTGCTTGAATGATGTGATGTGGACAAGTACTTGGTATACATAGTCTGAGGGCTTAGAACCACAGCTGGTGATGTCCAAAAGTTATGTTTTGAGTTTGAAAGTTTGATTCTTAATCAGAAATCCCAGCAATAACTATGATTCTCCAATCCTCCTGAATATAATTTATAACATTGGATAAAACATCTCTGACACCATGTTCAAGTGTATACTCAAATGGTGGACCAAATCTTACTCCCCTGAAGTGGACATAACCAGGTGTGGCTCTAAGTCCTTAATATGTAATTGTCCCTGTCTCACAATGATTAGTGTTATAACATCGGCTTTTGGCAGGTCATCAGGCAGTTTGATTTGAGTTCTGGTTTGTAAGCTGATATCCCCAATATATTAATAATAGTATTGCAGATTAGTGAATCAATTGATGCCAAGTTGATACAAGCAATAGAATTGGCATACACACTTCTTGTGGGTCATATATTAGGAAAAACGAAAACCATTCGCCAACTGGCACCCTTTGTGCAATCCCAGAATCGATCAAAGTTAATACAGGTGTCAAAATTCAAAATAGCTCAAATTCTGTAAAAATATTCTTCTGGTCAGAAGGATTTGGGAAAATAGTTTATAGCTTAATAGTTTAATAGCTATTTACAACTTGCCATTCTCTACTAGGTCAAAACAACATTTCCTCCCATTTATATTAAAATGCCAACTATGTAGCTTGTATCACCTTGGGGTCAGTTGTAACCCAAAATTGATTAATCTGCAATACTATAAGAACGAGTTTGTTAGCAACCTAATCGGTGCTTGACTTGGCTACTCTATGAATCACTTGATTATATAAAACTGGTTTATGTCTGTTATTTCCCAAGAAAACAGCCATAAAGTATCAAGCACCAAATGGGCTAATCCAGTTGAAATCCATACACCCCCTATGGAAGACATGACCTTAATCATCCATACAGGGAGTGTGAATTTCAAAGGGAGTTACATGAATGACTTGACTCATTTGAAACCTACACTCCCTGTGTGAGAGATTAAGGTCATGTCTTCCATAGGGGGTGTATGGATATCAACTGGAATAGCCCAACAGTATGGTCACTAATAATGTAAAGCTTTGTATTATATTGTAAAGAAATTGACTATTCAACTGTATAATATTATACTCAAATACAAAATAATTAACCTAAGTCAATGTACTTTAGTGCATTTCTTGTATTTTTGCAGATTTACTTCATATTCAGGTGTATTATAGGGATGAGAAAATATTTTGATTTAATTTATGCTGATACCTAACATTGTCAATATAACGATGACATACAGTGAATGAGATTTCGTGTACTATGGAAGATTATGAAATTGTGTATTGAATAAAAGGTGAAAGAGGTCTATCTGGAGTTAGGAACAACTCCAAATAGACAAGCATACATGGGTGTGGTGACTGCCATTTATTTTGATTTTTGCATCTTTTGATAATTTCTTCTTAGTATGCAATATGTGGCTCCTACATGTAGGTTTCTCACTTTGTACCAAAATTCCCTCCCGCAAGGTAAGGCCCTTGAAACTTGATTTCCTGTTTCCTGTCACCCATGCATGTTATGAAATTTTGCCCGCGTTTGTGATCCAAGAATCTGAAAAAAAAACCCATTATTTGGTAGGCCTACAATTGTTCTTTAGAATATTTTTTCTAAATATTTTGGTGTTCTTTGAAGTGAAAACGGGTTGAAAAATTTCGGAAGCAGGGAATAAACAATTCCGTCTTCAGTGACTGTGGCATACATATGTATAATGTACATGTATATGTGCCAAAAGGTTAATTTTTGTGCGAAATGGAAAATCGCCAAAATAATTAAAGTTGCCTCATGAGCTGAAAAAAAAGTGACAGGAAACAGGAAATCGAGTTTCAATGGCTTAATAGGTGTAACATCAGATACAACTCAAAGATTACCCCATCTCCTATGTTATGCAATACGCATATTGTATGGTAGGTAGGAATTTCTGTACAAATTGATATCGAAAGGACAAACTCGGGATCCTGGCATTAGCTTAGAAGTGTCATATTATTTGTCACAAGCCAGGGGGACAATGGTCTTGGTAGGGTTCCCATGGGATGAGCAGATTTTACAGAATGACAAAAGCATCCAAAATAAAAACCAGTGGCATTATTCCCGAGGGCAGACAACAATCACCCCTTTTAAAAATTGGGCTCCTCCTACCCCTGCATGCAATTGTAGAGCTTTCTGTATTGTAAAATAATTGACATTTTCCCTTGTCATTTTATAAGACTAAGTTGGGGTCCTTGTCCCCTTAACATGGACTTGCCCCACCCTCTTGGCATAAAAGCTAGCTATATGCCACTGATTCTATCCTTTCCAGGACGTTCACAGAAAAGTGTATGCCATTTCTGAGACCTTTTTCCAGTTGAAATCCATACACCCCTACGGTAGGTAATGACCTTAATATCTACCAGGTTTTAATGTGCATCCCCCCCAGGACTCTACCAAACCAACTTTTTTAGCGTCCTTTTATGGTCCTATAACACATTCAAGATGTTAACAAAAATATTTCCCGGCACTCGGCCATATTCAAGGTTAAAGGTCAACACAGGGGTCAAATTTCAAAGTTGCTCAAATCTGAGTAACAAGCACACTGAATTATTCCTCTCATTGCAAGGATTCAGAAAAAGTATAGCTTGACCTACCTGCGACATACCGTTCTTGAGTTATAAGCAAAAAGGTCAAATTTTGGGCGGTGGTCAGTTTTTTTGGCCACACAGGGGCCAAAATTAAAAATGCTCCAATTTGAACGAAATTGGTCTCAAATTGCTTGTTATGTAAAAATAAGTCAAATAAGGAATAGTTGTAACCATGTAGGATGTTTCGTTATTTAGGAAACGTCACAACATAGGTTGTGGTCAATAGGCTGTAATGGGGGATTGACCTTTATGGCCAATTTTGTCAATAACGAAGCATTTTAGACAGTGCAAACAATTCCTTTTTTGACTTCCTTTTGCATGACGAGCAATTTGAGACCATTTGCGTTGAAATCGGAGCATTTTTAATTTTTGGCCCCTGTGTGGCAAAAAAACTGACCACCGCTCAAAATTTGACCTTTTTGCTTATAACTCAAGAATGGTAAGTCGCAGGTAGGTCAAACTACACTTTTTCTAAATCCTTGCAATAAGAGAAATAATTTGGTGTGCTTGTTAACCAGATTTGAGCAACTTTGAAATTTGACCACTGTGTTGACCTTTAACCTTGAATATGGCCGAGTGCCGGGAAATATTTTTGTTAACATCTTGAATGTGTTATAGGACCATAAAAGGAAGCTAAAAAAGTTGGTTTGGTAGAGTCCTGTGGGGGATGCACATTAAAGCCTGGTAGATACCCGACTATAATCTTTCAAATTGACTTACCTGAATGGGCAACTCCATTTGAAATCTACACCCCCTGTGTGGGAGATTAAGGTCATGTCTTCCATAGGGTGTGTATGGAATTCAACTGCAATATGATTTTGACACCGAAATGAGTTGGTTTGCCACCTCATTCCCCCCCCCCCAAAAAAAAATATTCCAACCAATTTTGTGGCTACACTTGATGAATAATTACTCTGACGAAAGTTATTGTCTGGAAAGCTGTATCTGATGTCCCCAATTTGTATTTATTACATGATAGGGGGTATTATCCATTTACGTTGGACCCAGGCCTCGGACGATCACTCTCAATATAAAAATTACGCAAAACAAGAGAAGACTATTTGTGAAAATGATACAAATTCACCACATTTATTGTTACAAAATTGATACAATAACATACTATCAGAGCAAGAAAATAGTAATAATTTACCAATAATTGTACCAATGCACTTACACAAGACAAAAAACAAGAGGAAAAATATGTAACTTAAAAACACCCAGAAATTTGAGAGCATTCTGACATCAAAATAAGAATTGAGAATGAATGCATAGCATCAATTGACACTCAATCAAAGGACGGTCCCATTTCATTACATGCTATTTGATTTCACTTTGTTTGAATGACCCAAAACGCCTACTCCCGTACTGTCATGTCGGTATCTCAATTCATCTTTTCAACAAATCACAAACCTTTGCATTTGGACCCCTGATGTTGCCACACTGATGCGCACATCATTACTGCACACTTGAAATGCGCAGCAACAATGTCCACTAATGATGTGCCCATGGGTGTGTCATATGTAGGGGTCCAAATGCATTTTGGAACCTCATTTGTTTTCCATAGCAAAACCATTGTAATGATGATGATACTTTACTTGAAGATGTAGATCTAAAACATAAATGTTGCCAAATGTGTCTTGTTGAATAAGTTAGACTGCAACCTTTGAATCTACATTTCTTTCTTCAAAGGATTGATGCAGAGTGTATTTAAAAAATATCTGTGTATTACATACATGCAACACATAACACCGCTGCATTTGAAAATATGATACAGAAAGATTGGAGTTGTAGTCTTACAAAAAAGGATGTTACCTTTTGTGTCATGCACTTATGCAGGCCTGGAAAAACATGAGCAATTTGACAATCTCCTTCCCGGGAAATTTGGTCATTTGGAGGGAAATTGGTCATTTGGAGGGAAATTTTGCTTTTCTGGATAAAGAAATACATAAGAAAGTTCTAGAGGGAAAATTATCTCTCTTGCCGGGAAATAAACATTTTTTTCCAGGTCTGGACTGTCATGTTTAAAATTAAACACAAATCAATTCCCTAATGATCAATTTATCTGGCTTCTAAGTTTAAAAGAAGTTTCTAATGAACCTTATGACCTATGTATGGAACTGAGTGTGCAATATCCTTTTAATTTAAACCACTCAAATAAGTTACATCATTTACATTTATTTCATTTTGACTCTTAGCATCACCATAAACTACACAATTTTATATCCCACATTTACCTACCTCTAAATCTAAACTATTAAAAGTAAACCCTATTACCCTTGTAGCAATGAAAGTAGTGATAAAAAATGTACACCAGTTTGACTAGTGCAAGTTACAACAATAGAGCCTCACTAAACCCAAGTTGAGCCACTTTTTATTTCTTATTCAAAATGCCATTGCTCCATGACTTTGTGGAGTGAAATGGATTTAAAAGGCTGGAAAGCAATATTGTGGTTCAGTGATGTTTTTGAATACCTGAATTACATGGTCAATTTACTTCAAAAGTAGCCCCAATAAGTATTTTGAAGCCTGCCTGTTGTTTACATATTCATGCCTTAAAAATATACCTTAAAGAAACCAGACTCCACAAGCCTGTCTCTCCAGAACTATGTAACAAGCACAAACCATAGGATTTTACCACATATGTTACAAATGTTTAAATCAACACTAGCCATCAGTTATTGAACAAAAATTAGTTTTCATTCAAATTCACTATAGTTTGATCAGCTTGTAATGGGCGGGCCTTATATCATCGTGGATTAATTTAATATCAATATATATTATTTCGAGAATTGTCTTGTGACATCTCGCCGGAAGTATCACAAATTATTAATTCAAGTTCTATACTTTATTTAACACACACAATATAGACCTGATAGATCAACTATATCACTCTTAACGTGGGTCTACTTTTCGGCATAGTGGTAAAGCCTAATAATTCCCGCTGATTACGAGCTAATCAAACTATGGGTTCAAGAACCTTCACTAAGTGAATGTAAGTTACAACAATGAAATATAAATAAAAAAATTACGTCTTGACAGACAATTGCTATTTTGTGCATTTATGATTTGTTACAGTGAAAAGTACTTGATATCATCAGCTATGACAAGAGGCATCATTCTCAATACAGCTATTCACTAACCAGTCATAACAGGTGCTGGTCAGTATGCTACCCAAGTCAACAAATGTTATTTGCAACAACAGGTTTATTTTTCAAAACACCACCCCAACAGTGTGATCAAGGCAACCAATACACCACTTTAAAAGTAAGAAAAAAATGCATACAAACAAAGAAACAGAAAACTGATATTGTGCAGGAAACCAATTTGTGTTGTTTGATCACGTTACATTTTGGTCACATAAGATTTTACCCTTGATGAGAAACAAATACACAGTAAAATTTAACTTTAATACCCTTCTGAGTGTGCTGAACAGAAAGATATATTATTATAGTTTTGAAAAGTTGATGAATTTTTCTCATACATAGCTAGATTTTGTAACATCAATTTACACATTTCACATGTTAAAGGAATTCTTAAGTCTTGCAGTACTTCAGTGTTCCTTTTAAGTCATGATTCAATAACCATTAGCCAATGTAACTGATTCGAAAAATAATTAAAGAAAAAAACAAAAAACACACAAGTGTTTTCGTTTGAATTCATGCGTGTGAGATGCATAAACTAACTGCTTCAAAAAGAACTTTTGAGAAAAGTGCACATAACCTGTCAAAACATCCAATCCACCTGTTAAACACACCCTGAACGTAGTTCTATAACTTTTGTGTTGTATATTCATCTGGAAAGCCAAACATAGTACTGCCATCGCCATAAACCATTGGTAGCATGCCAGCATTGGGGACTACATTCCATGAAAGCGTCAGTGTGATATTCTTATTGCCCCTGTACGAAAAAATACACACAGAAATCAATGGTGTTAGCAAATACACTGTACATTCTCAAAACACATATAAAATAATTAATATTCAGTTATACTGATCTCTTCTGGATGGATATCTCTGTTATCATGGCTGAATAATCTTCAAAAGAAAACATGCTTGTTATGTCTTTGCACACGTTCATTAGGAAGGTTGACCTTAGCTGTAACTTTTGTTCATTTTGAACAATTCCTACAAAAAACGAAGGTGTTTTTCGTTTTAGTGACATTTTACCACTGCACTAGTAACTTCATCAGACTGGCAACCAGGGTCTTAGCTAGCCACCCGTCTGGCCGTCATTTTAGACGGCCAGTTTGCTCCTGGGACGGGCAAAATTAATGCCTTTGACAGATGCTATATTATAAATTGTATGTGTTGAGAAGCTAATTGACCTTTTTAGTAGACCCAATTTGTAGAACAAGGCCATATCAGCACATATTTGAAGTCTTTGAACCCCCCCCCCCCCCAATGGGCTATAGATGTCTGGTAAATGTTTTAAAGGTCAAATTAGGACAGGCAATTTTTATTCAAATGACGGGCAACCCTCAATTTCTAGCTAAGAACCTGCTGGCAACTCATCACGTCTGACTGTTTCCTTTTATGGGAGGACTCTAAAGTCATTGATTGTGAAGTTGATATGACTACCAGGTGGCTCAAAGAAGCCATTTGGATCCGCAGAAAAAGACATGACACTCTAAACAAGGATGAGGGGCCTACACACAGTACACACTCAACAACATCCAGACGATGGTGGCCGACATCATTTTAATGCGGCAACAGCCAATATCGTAAGCAAAACAGTTAATATGACGGCAACACTGCCTGGATGTTGTTCCCCGAGCCAAGATGCTTTTTTCTTTAGCTCTATTGGCTCTGTTACAGAAAAAAAGTGCACAAAATATATTTCCCAGTGCAATGTATACATTTTCACATGAAAATAAATAATTTTGGATTCTAAATGAATGTGAAAAAAAAACTGCCTGTGCCGAGAATGTGGATTATCATAACATATCGTGCGTTATTCATACAAAAAATTTAAAAAAACAGTACTTATAATGAGGTGCACTGTCGAACCTCAATGAATTTATACTGATAAAATATTGCTTGATAACAAACGTACACTTTTGGAATTATTTGAGACATTTGTGTGTTTTAGTGTTTTACCAATGACAACGTCAAAATTCAGTCAATCATGGCCGCTCGCCCACCGCCCCCGACGACATCTTTGACCAACTCTTCACACCCTCTACGGTGCCTCCTGTTACCCATAAAAGGAAACAGTCAGATATGTGATGAGTTGCCACTAGTGTAGTGGTGAGACGTCACTAAAACGTGAGTTAAACACCTTTGTTTTTTATAGGAATTGTTCAAAATGAACAAAAGCTACCATGTTTGTCATGTTTTATTCCTTTTACATGCCGGTTCTGACAAAAATAATGTTCAGCTTGCCAATACACACTCCCTGATTAATGGAGCATGGTCCAATATTTTCATATCCGTTTTCTATTTTACATTGAGGCCTACCACTAAGTTTCTGAATGTTGAGTTGTATTGCTCAAGCAGTATTGATATGAAGCAGATACACCTTCGGTGTGGTTAGTGCAATTCACCACATTTTTGATTACCCCATCTAAACAAAACATATCTCAGGCATTAAATTTTACTGATGCAATGAGAAAAATATGAGCTTTCTTTTTTGATGAAGAAAAATGAGGAATGAGGCCATCAATTGGGTCAAGGCCCGAGGTGCTACAATGTAGGTGGGGCGCACACACAGCCACACAATCTACCCAAAGTACACAAACAATTAAATATAACAATGTAATACACATACCTTAACCCATTGCCATTATCAAAAAATGTGTACTTAGTTGATAAACTTTTGTAGTCCAACTTTGCTTTGTTTCCTCTCTTGATGATTTTGTCCCATAAAACAACTTGATTTAGTTTCTGCGAATGTAGAGAAGAGAAACAAATATGGTAATTGGTAATGTAATTTAGCATTTTGTTTCTTCATATTAAATGATAACCAAACATAACATATAATCACCTGTATGTACGCCTACCCAACCCACTGAGGCATATAATTATTACCAACTCAGTTCTAGCCAATCTCAATCTAAACTCCTCAACAAAAGTTTGGAAATTTTTTTGAAGCATCTATATCTCAGATTATTTGTGACATGTTCATATCGTGTTGCACATCAATGGATAGCTACTATATTCCCCTTTACAATGACACCACATTTGAAACAATCATCTTTTTCACGCCTGAGTACATGTCTTGTGAATGTAGTGGGGTCTCAAACAGAATGTCCCAAATTGACCATTATTCTGTGCAGCAAGCTGCAATCCAATATCTTCAATCTGGGACCTCATGCAATCCTCCAAGATGACAACGCTCGCCCCCACAGAGTCAGGGTAGTCAACCGCTACCTGCAGAATAAGTCTAGAATATGGGAGTAGAATGGAATGGCCTCCCATCAGCCCAGACCTCAAACTTGTGTGACCAGCTTGGTCGTGTTGAGAGTACCAGAGTAGCCAATGCAACCACATTGAATGACTTGCGACAAATCCTGGTTAAAGAATGGAATGCCATCCCATAGCAACGTGTGACCAGGCTGGTGAGCAGCATAAGGATGTGCCTGGCTGTTGTGGCTCTGTATGGTTTTTCCACCCGCTATTGAGGTTCAGTGACTAGTGTTGTTTGAGCACAGAATAATGGCCAATTTGGCACATTCTGTTTGAGACCTCACTACATTCACAAATCGTGTACCCAGCCGTAAAAAGGCTGATTGTGTCAAATGTGGTGTCATTGTAAAGGGGAATAAAGTAGCTATCCACAGATATGCATCACGATATGAACATGACACAAATAATTTGAGATATAGATGCTTGAAAAAACTTTCCAAACTTTATTACACATGAAATTCTTACATTATTTCTGGTTTCATATTCTGCAGTTAGATACAGAAAGAGTTGCTTTGTGTTCCAGTTGAATAAAGGATTGAGGTCAACATTCAGGTCAAAGTAGAAATGACCACGGTCTGATTTCTCTCCATGTGGCGTGTAGGTACTTTTCCTGAAAAATACAAACACAAATTGAAGACTGTAAAGAAGTAGTTCTAACTCATATGATATAGTACAGAGAATTTTCTTTTTAAAATCCCAATTTTACCCCCCCCCTTAAGTTGCACATGCCAAATTTTTGGGAACCCAATTTGCAAACCTTAAATGGCCTAGATATAAATTGTAAGTGCAGCGAGACTAGCGAGTAGGAAAATTCGCATATTTTAAAAGCTTAAATTCCGTCCTTTTTAGAGCATTTTATTTAAAAGTCGGCCCATGAATATATAAGATACCGGTAGGTCAAGGAAACCTATAAATCATTGTAAATATGTTGTCTGTATTTCACCTGACCCAAATATATGATTTATTTTTGTGATGAGAGATACGCTGTACGCACATGGAATTAAGAGGGATTTTGATAGAAAAGCTGCTCTATCAGCATCATTGAAATTTACCAATTCTTGAAATTTACCAACAAAACGCAAAGGAACACCACTTCATGACACACAGCCATATCTATCGTAATAATAAAATGACGGTTCCTCCGGTTTATTCAAAATCTCAGATTTTGACAAAACTACACTACAGCACCTAAAGTCTTGATCTTTGTTTACTAAAGTACATTACAATCGTGTAAAAAAGGTGAATTAAAATTTTTTGAGGGCGTTCTCCTCAGCAAATGTTATAATATGGCTTTAACAGAATAAATAACCTTTGGTGCAAAAAATTGCACCGCTGTCTAACCGAAAAACGATAGCAAAGCACTCTAGCATGGCCATCGAGTACATATAAGTCAATCTTGACCACTGTCCATCATGTCTATGTTGACAAGATGTAACTTTGTTACGAGCCTACGGAAAGCGCTAAATGACAAAACGGTTTTCAGTTTTGGCTTCCTTCCTTCCTTGTACGTGCTTACCTCAACAGTTTGAGTATCAACACACGGGCTTTACATGCACAGTTTTTGTTTACCTATGCACGATCCTGGAACCTGGTCGAGCACCCTCACAGACCCGAACATAGTGAGGGTGCTTGGTATATCCGCCATGTTTCAAATACATGGATGGCCAGCATAATGGCCTGCAAATTTAAGCTTTATGAGAAGCCTATTTTAGTTGCAAAATGAGAACACAGAGTGGCTTATCTTTAACCCACATTCTCAATCTCTCATGCCAGAGGTTAAAATAAAACGATCCCTAACTAATTATCAAAAGATTGTGTTACGTTGAACTTTAGATATGTTTTGAATTTAATTTATATCTTTTAAAATACGCGCGAGCATGCCTTATACCCGTTGGTTTCATACCGTGAATAATCATTAATTTGGCCTTACGCCCTCAATTTCACGAGTATGTCACATGACTCTCATTTCTATTCATAATTCCCGCTATACATTTTATATTGCGCAGTTCAATTCAATTGTTCACTTGCGACTTAACATCTTTACGATATCAACGTGAAAAACACCAGCGCCGCTTTTACATGGCCTTATGAGAAGCTTATGGGTTGTAAGCATAAAGCCGATAATTTAAAAGATGGGGGAAGCCTATGAAATATAATAGGCCCATCAACGTTTTTAAAGAAAAGTGGCGTCAAGAAGTTTTTTTAATCGTATCATCTGAGATGATTTTTATGACACAATTTTATGTGATGTGTGATTGTGTGTAAAACATGGGCCGATGGAAGAAGTCAAGCATCATCTGTTGAAACCTAAGATCTTAAGCCGAAAGACTTGATTGGAAAATGTAAGTTCCATAATTTTTCTTTGTGCAATAATGATTTTCGGAAATGCTTAGAAATGTGAAATTATTCATTTGACAAAGCCAGTATTTGCAAAATGAATGACATGTAAATAATACCAGTGTTTGGGTTAGGCCATAATTTCATTTTTTCTAATGTATGTGATATCAGGCGGAGACCTTGATCTCCTCAAATTGTCGGAAAAAGACAATCCCGAGATATCGTGTCTTGTAAATTTATTGTTATCCAAATCTTTAGTTTATTGTGAAAATTTGGGACTGTCAAAATTCTTGTGGTTGTCAAACATTTTAATGTTTATTATCAAATATAATTTTCACGTAAATTATTTTCATATTTTCTTTTATGTGAAATAGTTCCGGCATGGTAAAACAGTAGGTTTTCCATATCATTGTAATTAACGGCGGAAATATGTAAATGTAACTTTTGATGTATTTATATTTTATAATATGAATTATGTGAAAGAAACAAATTCCAATGGCGTAAAATTAACAATGACCTATTGTGAAGTGATGTAACATTATCATGATTATGCAAATTAATAATGTTGTTTTGGTCTTAGCCATTCGAATGTGTTTTATGTTTATTACAAAAAGTAATGATTGGTTCTTTCAATTAAAAATCATGCAGAAGTTATTTAAAATATTTTGTTGGATATGTTTAACATTATCAGATGTAAAACCCTAAAAGTATTATTTATTATTTGCAAGTTTGTTATCAATTTTATTTATTGCAGCGTTTCTGGGCTGACTATAAATGACCATGAATGAATGTGAATAACTATAAACTGCTGCAAATGGACACTTATGGTCGCATGTCATAAGTTGGGTACAATTTCCATTACATGGTCAAAAATGACAAAAAATGTATTTTTTAATATGTTGTATATATTGACAACCTCTAATAATTAACACCATTTTTAACCTTAACACATGCTTAATTTTTGAGATAATGCTTAATTACTAGTTAATTAATACACAGGCGTCTATGTAAATCTCAATTTTCAAATGCGTTTTTCTCAAATCGGACCTCAATTACAAAAATTACTGTAATTTGTTTATTTTATGCAAGAATGTCATCAGATTTGGAGGATATGTTCTCAATACATTAACGCTTCAAATGAACTATTTAAAATAATTGTACGTATATTAATTACATTGTGAAGGTCAATGACCTTTTTACGAGTAATTAGCGAGATGGTTATTCTATTATTGAGGAAATAAATATCAAGAAGAGAAATGTACATTATCATATTGCTAAAATACTGAAATTCAACTAGGATTTCATTAAAAATGAAAAAAAAAATGGAACATATAACCCTTTAAGGTGGTACTACACACCTTGATAAATTTGTGACTATTTTTGCATTTTTCTCAAAAAATAATATCACACTGGTAACAAAAGTTATGTATATTATAGGGGTAAGGAATCCAGTTACTACACTTGAATTTCAGTGACTCAAGATAAGCGGTTAGGTACATTAAGATCAGAAAACAGGTACCGATAGAATGTACCTCATTTCGTTAAAACATATATAATGAACCCCTTGTCTTGAATCACTGAAATGTTAGTGAAGTAATTGGATTACTTGCCCCTATAATATACATATAACTTTTGTTACCAGTGTGTAGTTACTACCTTAAATAGTCAGTAATTGTTTTATTTGTACAAATTCAACATTCAAAGCGGTCAATACATCATACCCTCCCTAGACTTGAAAAAGTAACCAGTAGTTTTGACATGGTGACATGTGAATTTTCACATAGGCCCTATTGCACACTCCCGCATCCGCCTGCTCCACATCCGCCTGCTCCTCCACCCCTGGCATTTTTCATTTCAACTGATGTGATTTTTTTACTGAATAATGTATAATTATATGCTTCAGTAGACTGAAAGAGTATAATATTAGGCCAATGAAAGTCAATTCCGAGTTTATCGTCCCTTTTTTTCCCCATGTTGGTGAGGTGACTTTTTCATTTTTCATTATTTCATCAGATTTCATTATTGACCTAAAATGCATGTTGATTTAAAGCCAAACTCATACGTGTGAGTTATAAACATGTTTTTATATGGACAGGGACTAGAAAAGTTAGAAAAGAGCCTGGTTTTGCTTCCAAGTTATGAATTTATATGTTTTACAAACAAAAATATATGTTTCCAATTGCTAAAACTGGTGAAAACACTGATAATTTGAAAATAATGAATTATTTTGGCAGTTTTGAAAATTGGACGCGGGTATTTTTGGTTTCCAAAAAGTGACGCGGGCGGGGGACGATAAACTCGGAATCGACTTTCATGCGCCTTAGGCTTAAAATGAGGTATCAACCACTGCTGTAGGATATGGGGTTACGGAAAGCCAATCAAATTTGTATCGCAATTTTCAGAAAAGTGTAATCCCTCCACCCTTTTAGCATACCCAACTTATGACATGTGACCTTATGTAACATCATCAGAATGAATGGGAATTAACTGGTATACAACTTCATTAACTACGCATCGTTATACTAATTGGACTACTTCGACTTTTTAAGGTTGTTAAATTTTTAAATATAATCATCATCATCATCTTGAAAATAAAAAATGGAGAAATTGGTTCATCGATTGGAATATATGGACTGGACTTTCATACTATGTTAAATCATCATTCTACAATCAATCATCAATCTATCAATATTCTTGCTATCATTTTAAAGCCTGAAAGCATCAATACTAAAGATAGGCTATCAGTCGCTTGTGCAGATATATGTTAGGCCGAGTAAAATAAAAAACATGTTTCACGTCCGGGTTTTTGAAAAAAAAGGAGGAAGAGGGGACTTTGTATTTTTTATTTATTATCGCAAAATACCCATAATTAGAGCTGTTTTATTAGTGTTTTAGTATAATACAATAATGCCTGGAAAAAGGAGGAGGCCTCTTTTTATTTGTTGTTCTGAGAGATACATGTAGGTCCCCTCTAACTATCACAAAACCTTATAAAAGTGTTTCTTGTATTTTAGCAAGGCTATAGAAAGCATCTCTACTTCCTAGACATATTTTTGGAAAGTTATAACTGAATTTCAAAAAATAAAAATAAAATTGAAGAAACCTCAAAAGAGGAAGCGGGAGGGGACGTGAAACATGTTTATTTTTTTATTTGGCCTTAACATTGGATTCCATTTCTTGTTTATTGTTCACTGTATGGAAAAGCCTGTTCGGTTGTATCTTGTATTGGTTGTATTTCCCACGCATAGTCGTTCTTTAACGTGCACACTACATTATTAATGATGTAATGTGAGAAAATATTCATGTACACAGGACCGACAGCTTAAAGTGCCCTCCGAAGCACTAAGCAAGTAGAGTGAAGTGCCTTGCTCAAGGTCAAGGAGGACAAAGAGCCAGACGAGCTCGGGCGGCCCTGGGATTCGAACCCTTGGCCTTGACTTGTTCCACTTGTGATGTGCCCTGAGTAATTTGATTTAATTTAATTATTTAACTTTGTTTACAAGCTGAAAGTATTTCATGAGATGGGAAACCCCCTTGTACGTGCAAGATAATGGTGTGGAAAGTCGTTTTGGAATTCCCCAAATTATTGTAAACAAAGTCAGAGCTATGTTTGGAACTTGGAAAGCCCCAGTTCATTATTGCACCATCAGGAAAACCCCCCAGGAAGTGATGTAATGTGAAAGGTGAATGTGTATAATTAATATTGGGAAATCCCAAGATTGCAGCAATGTTGTAAAAATGTGATTGAGGTAATGGTTTATTAATAGATGATGGGATTTTTTGCATGAGTACTGATATAAAAAGCTGGAGGCTTTTGTTGGGACTTGACAGAATGTCATGTGAGATTGAAAACTCCACATGTGTGTGATGGTCTTCGTGCTTCAAAAAAAGAAGTACATTTTAACCAGTTTATATAGCCAATAATTGAGCTAATTTTAATACAGCAACGAAGAAGACAGCGAGCACACAAAAGTGCTCTTCCTCATCAAAGGATTAAAAGTTCTTCTGTCAAATTGCTGGAGTTTGCTGGGTTTGTGAAGGCCACGCATCTGTCAAGAAACAGTGGAGCTGTGTTAAAGAAACCGGTTCCCTGGAAAAAGAGTGATTGGTGAAAGAAACACCATTTTTGGAGAAAGCAGCGCAAGGAGATATATTTGAGGAGAAAGCAGCGGAGATATATTTGTGGAGAAAGCAAGGAGATATATTTGAGGAGAAAGCAGCGCAAGGAGATATATTTGTGGAGATAACAGCGCAAAGGAGATTGGAGAAAGCATATAAGCGCAAGGATTTATAAGCGCAAGTGTACACTGGACTTCGCAGGACAAGCGAATAAGGATATATTACATCAGTCGTCCAGAACATTGCAAGAACTCTAGGATCACCAACAAGAAGACAGCTGGTTAAGTAGTCATAGAGTAAAACTGTCATTGTGTGATTTTATTGTATATGCGATAGTGTTATTATATGTACCAATCATACTCTGTTTTCAATTAAAGACTTAGATTTTGTTAGCTTAAATAAACAGTGTATTTGTGTTGTGCATTCGTGTGAGTTCGGGTAAAAGGTGATTTTGGCCTTGAGTCAAGTACGACTCGTAACAAAAATTGGGGGGCTCGTCGTCCGGGGAAATACACTGTAAAAAAAGTTAACATTAATTTACTGAGTCTTAAAAGTGAAAGTACAGTATGGCAGAGTTCAAAGCAGAAGAGTTTCTTGAAACTATAAATTGGGAGAAGTTTGATGAGTTGAAGAAGCCTGATTTATTAGCATTTGCTAAACATTATGACTTGAAAGTAAAGCAAGCTACAAGAAAGCAAATAATCAAAAATGCCTTGATTGATGTTTTGGTCGGGAAGATATTTTTGATGATTCCTATTTGGAAGAGAAACGTGCAGTAGAAACTGAAATTGAGGGGATTCGCATTTAAATTGAAAGAGCTGGAAATTCAATTAGAAATGAAGAAAATGGAAATGGACCAAAAGAAAATAGAAATGGACCAAAAAGAAAAACTGGAAATGATCAAGTTAGAGAATGAAAATAAAGAAAAACAACAGAAACTAGAAATGGAAGAAAAAGCACGCCAAAAAAAGATGGCGCTTGAGCACCACAAATTAGAAACAGAAGAAAAGGAAAAAGTAGCAAAATTAGAACTTGAAAAACAAAAATTGGATATGGAAGAAAAGGAAAAACTAGCTAAGATTCAAATGGAAGCACATTTGAAAGAAAAAGAAATTGAGTTTGAACAAGAGAAGTTAGCAAAACTAGGTGACAAGTACTCATCAAGTTTCTCCTCAAAGTCAAAGTCAGGTTTTGATGTTACAAAGTATGTAAAGCTTGTGCCTAAATTCAAAGAAAAAGAAGTTGACGAGTACTTTCAACATTTTGAAAAGGTAGCTACAAATTTGAAATGGCCTCCAGAGCATTGGACCCTACTGTTACAAAGTAGTTTTGTGGGGAAGGCCAGGAAACTTACTCAGCTCTACCAATAGAGAAGTGTAATGATTATGAAGAAGTCAAACAGGCAGTCCTTAAGGCCTATGAACTGGTGCCTGAAGCATACAGACAAAAGTTCAGAGATTCAAGAAAGCAAGCAGATCAAACCCATGTAGAATTTGCTAGAGTGAAAGAACAAATGTTTGACAGGTGGCTTGGTTCAAAAGAAGTCAAAGATGATGTCGGCCAACTTAAGCAATTAGTTCTTATAGAAGAGTTCAAGAAATGTGTCCACGTTGACATTAAAACCCATTTGGATGAAAGCGCTAGCAAAATTAAGACGCTAAACGAAAGCGGCGACAATGGCGACTTACTATGGCTTAACTCACAAATTGAATGGGAGTAGATTTAGTCATAACAGAAGTTATTCAAACAGGTTCAGCCATAATCAACCTAGAGCAAATCAGGGTGGTACACAAGAAGTGAAACCTCAGTCTAATTCACAGCATAGTGCTGGTGGTAGAGGGACCCCAGGGAGTTCAGGTAACAGAGCAAAATTTGGGACTGAATTTAAAGCCAAAGTAACTTGTACTCATTGTAAGAGACCAGGGCATACGATGACCCAGTGTTATTTCTTAAAAGGCAGACAAGACGCACAAAAACAGCAGCAAACTGCTAGTAATACTGTAGGATGTGCAGTGTCACTTGTGTCAAAGAAACAAGTCAGTCAAATCAAGAAACAAGAATTCCCACAAAAGGGAAGTGAGACAGACAAGGTGTGTGAAGAATTTGAACCATTTGTGTTAGAGGGAGTGGTATCACTTGGTGATAATGGTAGTCCAAAGCCCATCAAGATTGTGCGAGATATGTGTTGTGCACGGTCTATGATTCTGGAAGGAACTTTGCCCTTTAATGAGGCTAGTTCAGCAGGTAATGCTTTGATCCAGGGTATTGGGATGGAAATGATTAGTGTACCTCTCCACAAAATTAACTTGACATCTGACTTGGTTTCTGGTCCTGTAACCATAGGAGTTAGACATGAATTGCCAGTCAAGGGAGTGTCCATGTTGCTAGGAAATGATCTGGCAGGGGGGAAGGTTTTTCCTGACCCAATAGTCACAGATAAGCCCTGTATACAGGATGATAATAGTGAGGAAGAGGAGATATTTCCTGCATGTGCAGTGACACGGGCAATGAGTAAGAAGGCCTCATTAGAAACAATTGAGGACAACCAAATTGACGACTTAGGCTACAATTTGGAAGACACATTTGTGTCAAAGTTGAATGAGAAAGAAGATAAACTTCCTTCTCCTGGGGATAAAAATACCCCTAAAGATGACACAGCCTCTGAGCATGAACAAATTGGGGAAACCATGAAAGACCCATTAAGTCATGACAAGCTGATTCTGGAGCAACAAAATGACCCAGAACTCAAAGAGATCAATCAAAGGGCATTGACCCTAGAAGAAGCAGAACAAAATTCTGTCTGTTTTTACAAACAAGATGGTGTGCTAATGAGAAAATGGCGCCCTCTTGATGTTCCTGCCGATGAAGAGTGGAAGGTAGTGCACCAAATTGTGGTACCAAAAGTATACCACACTGAAGTAATTAACATAGCACATGATAGTCCCATGGCAGGGCATTTGGGTGTTAAGAAAACTCATGAAAGAATTCTGAGACATTTCTGGTGGCCCACTCTCAGAAAAGATGTTTCTGAATATTGCAAAACATGTCACATATGCCAAGTAGTAGGGAAGCCAAATCAGAAAATACCTCCTGCTCCATTAAAGCCAATTCCAGCCTTTGATGAACCATTTAGTAGGGTTATTATTGATTGTGTAGGCCCCTACCAAAGACTAAGTCAGGTAATCAATACCTTCTGACAATTATGTGTGGCCAACACGCTTTCCTGAAGCCATACCCTTGAGAAATATTAAAGCAGTGACTATAGTGAAAGCTTTAACCAAGTTCTTCACATTTGTGGGGCTCCCCAAGTCCATACAGTCAGACCAAGGATCAAACTTTACTTCTGGAGTATTTCAGCAGGTCATGTATCAATTAGGTATAGAACAGTATACCTCAAGTGCTTACCATCCAGAATCACAAGGTGCACTAGAAAGGTTCCACCAAACATTGAAAAACATGATCAGGACATACTGTTTGGAATTTCAGAGGGACTGGGATGAGGGAGTACACTTGTTGTTGTTTGCTGCTAGGGAAGCTGTTCAGGAAACTTTAGGATTTAGTCCTTTTGAGTTAGTGTTTGGACACACAGTGCGCGGGCCCTTAAAGTTGTTGAAAGAAAAGTGGCTCAATGAGAAATCAGATATCAATTTATTGGATTATGTCTCCAATTTTAAGCATAGGCTTAACAGAGTAACTGATATTGCCAAAGAAAACTTGAAACAGGGTCAGGCCAAAATGAAACAATGGTATGATAAACATGCCAAAGAGAGAGTGTTCAAACCAGGTGACAAAGTTCTAGTACTGTTTCCAATTCCAGGACACCCATTACAAGCCAGATATCATGGCCCATGTGAAGTAGAGTCAAAAGTGGGTGAAGTAGATTATATTATCAAGACTCCTGGTAGACGCAAGAGCAGGCAGTTATGCCACATAAATATGCTAAAAGAGTATGTTGAAAGAAGTGACAGTGGCATTTCAAAACCTGTGTGTACAGTAAAACATGCTGATAATGTAGACAAACATGCCGATGTAGACAGAATCGCCAATGTAGACAAGAGTAAAGATGACAATTCTGATGTCACATATGACCAGGATAAAGAACTAGAGCACAAAGAGTATAATGTAAAATTGAACAATTCTGATGTGCTCACTAATTTGGACTCAAAGTTAGGTCATCTTTCTCAAGATCAACAAAGTCAAATTGCAAATTTGATTCACAAATTTGACAATATATTTCCTGATACGCCAAGTAGAACAAATGCTGCATTTCATGATGTAGATGTTGGTGATACAAAACCAATCAAGCAGCATCCTTATAGAGTCAATCCATTGAAAATGGAACATCTCAAAAATGAGATCAATTACATGCTAGACAATGATATCATAGAACCAAGTAGTAGTGAATGGAGTTCACCGTGTATACTTGTTCCCAAGCCTGATGGTTCATACCGATTGGTCGCAGACATGAGAGCTGCAAATGTTCATTCAAAGACAGACTCGTACTCCAATTCCAAGAATTGATGATTGCATAGACAAAATTGGGAATGCAAAATTTGTTAGCAAATTTGATCTTTTGAAAGGGTACTGGCAGGTTCCACTCACAGACCGTGCCAAAGAGATTTCTGCTTTTTGTACACCGCTTGGTCTTTACCAATACAAAGTCATGCCATTTGGGTTGAAAATGCACCCGCAACCTTTCAGAGAATGGTAAATCAAATTGTGGCAGACATAGAGGGATGTGAAGCGTATGTAGATGATTTGATTGTTTACAGTCAAACTTGGGAACAACACATGGAACAACTCCATCAATTGTTTGAGAAGCTGTCTGAAGTACAGTTGACAGTCAATCTGGTAAAAGTGAGTTTTGCCATGCCACAGTCACATACTTAGGATATGTTGTAGGTCAAGGTCAGGTGAAACCTATCAAAGCCAAAGTTGAAGCAATTGAGCAATACCCCACACCTGTGAACAAGAAGGCACTCATGAGATTTCTAGGAATGGTTGGCTATTATAGAAAGTTCTGTCCAAACTTTTCAGAGATAGCAAGTCCTTTGACTGATTTGTTGAAGAAAGATGCAAAATTCATTTGGTCAGAACAGTGTGAAAATGCTTTTCACAAAGTCAAGTCAATACTCATGAGTTCACCAGTGCTTACTGCACCTGATTTTCAGAAGCAGTTCAAGTTGACTGTTGATGCCAGTGACATAGGCTGTGGAGGTGTTGTGATGCAAGAGGGTGAAGATCAAATAGATCACCCCATTTGTTACTTTTCAAGGAAATTCAACAAGCACCAGAGAAATTACTCCACAATTGAGAAGGAGTGTCTAGCATTGCTATTAGCATTGCTACATTTTGATGTGTATTTGGGTACCACAGTATACCCTGTGCTTGTTTTCACAGATCACAATCCCTCACCTTCATCAACAGGATGAAGAACAAAAACCAAAGACTGGTGAGGTGGAGTTTGACCTTGCAAGAGTACAATCTGGACATCAAACATATTAAGGGAAAAGACAATGTAATGGCTGATGCCCTGTCCAGAATTGCATAAAAAGGGCTGATAAACACAAATTTCCTTTAAAAGGGAAGTTGTGTGTGACAAGTAGTCACTGTGTATGATGAGTTAAATACTCAAAGTTGATAATATGTTGAAGTTGATGTAAAAGAAGAAAACATTTAAGAAAGTTTTCATTACATTCAACTTTCTTCTTTTAAGGGGAGGGTGTGATGTGCCCTGAGTAATTTGATTTAATTTAATTATTTAACTTTGTTTACAAGCTGAAAGTATTTCATGAGATGGGAAACCCCTTATGCGTGCAAGATAATGGTGTGGAAAGTCGTTTGGAATTCCCCCAAATTATTGTAAACAAAGTCAGAGCTATGTTTGGAACTTGGAAAGCCCCAGTTCATTATTGCACCATCAGGAAAACCCCCCAGGAAGTGATGTAATGTGAAAGGTGAATGTGTATAATTAATATTGGGAAATCCCAAGATTGCAGCAATGTTGTAAAAATGTGATTGAGGTAATGGTTTATTAATAGATGATGGGATTTTTTGCATGAGTACTGATATAAAAAGCTGGAGGCTTTTGTTGGGACTTGACAGAATGTCATGTGAGATTGAAAACTCCACATGTGTGTGATGGTCCTCGTGCTGCAAAAAAGAAGTACATTTTAACCAGTTTATATAGCCAATAATTGAGCTAATTTTAATACAGCAACGAAGAAGACAGCGAGCACACAAAAGTGCTCTTCCTCATCAAAGGATTAAAAGTTCTTCTGTCAAATTGCTGGAGTTTGCTGGGTTTGTGAAGGCCACGCATCTGTCAAGAAACAGTGGAGCTGTGTTAAAGAAACCGGTTCCCTGGAAAAAGAGTGATTGGTGAAAGAAACACCATTTTTGGAGAAAGCAGCGCAAGGAGATATATTTGAGGAGAAAGCAGCGCAAGGAGATATATTTGAGGAGAAAGCAGCGCAAGGAGATATATTTGTGGAGATAACAGCGCAAAGGAGATTGGAGAAAGCATCATTTTCGTATGAGGATTTTATACGCAAGGATTTATAAGCGCAAGTGTACACTGGACTTCGCAGGACAAGCGAATAAGGATATATTACATCAGTCGTCCAGAACATTGCAAGAACTCTAGGATCACCAACAAGAAGACAGCTGGTTAAGTAGTCATAGAGTAAAACTGTCATTGTGTGATTTTATTGTATATGCGATAGTGTTATTATATGTACCAATCATACTCTGTTTTCAATTAAAGACTTAGATTTTGTTAGCTTAAATAAACAGTGTATTTGTGTTGTGCATTCGTGTGAGTTCGGGTAAAAGGTGATTTTGGCCTTGAGTCAAGTACGACTCGTAACACACTGTTGTGCAGAACTATCTCATTTTGGAAAATGGATCTCATTTTGAAAATCATCTCAAATTGAATAGAATTGAGACCCAATTTGAGAATGAATTTGAGTACCAATATGAGATCCATAATCACCCAATTGGTGCTTAATACATTGGTGCTACCAAATGTTTGTCATTTCATGGTCAAAGAAGCTGGGGATCATCAAAATTGTATTTTTTACAGAGCAAGGCCTAATTACTCCAATTTAATAGCTGAAGTAGTATTGGGAATTTTTTGCTTGCAGATCAGGTTTCTCTGCCAAGAAGACAAGGTCAATTATACTATGAAACATATCTTATTATTGATACTGAATGATACATACTTCAGATGTACATATCCCACTTTAAATATCAGGGTTTTGCTTCAGTTTTCACTGCATGAATTATTTCCACATTATAGCTGTTTTTCTTTTAATTTTTTGTAGCAAGCAACCTGAAACCAACTATCCTCCTGGCATTTATAAGTCCTTTGTTACTGATTGAGTTTGCAATTTTCCAAGCGATTTTATGAGTATTCAGATTTTAAGTTTGTGAGATATTCTGATGTTTTGAATAATTTGAAAAACATTCTCTTAATTTCTTTTTGCTTTCGAAAGGAACAAGAAAAACATTTTTAGATCAACTTTACCATATGGTCACCTTGTTTATAAATACTCAAAAGACCATGAACAGCAATTAAACCCATACTTGACCATGAGAAGTCTAGAGGCTGGTTCCATACAGTACCATACTTCATCTACTATAATAATAGCAACTTAACACCCAATAAAACCTAATTGGGTGGATTATATCTCAATTTGTCACTCAAATTGGATCTCATATTGGATCTCAAATTGCTTCTCAAATCTATTCAATTTGAGACGATTACAAATATGAGATCCATTTTCCAAAATGAGATACTTTTGAATATCAGTGTACTTCGACCCGGCCTTGGGCTTGGCTTAGCCTTGCCCTTGGGATTCACAATGACACAGCTCACAGTCCAACGCCTTAACCGCTAGGCCACGCTCTCCCCTCCCACACTTTCTTTACTCAAGGGCTTTAATTTGATATATGATATGATGCGGTTTGAATTCACCTTTCAGATACATGTCATGATGCATGGATGTAGATCTACAAATTTCTGACATTTTTAATTTTAAGCTTACTTACACCAGATGTTTGCTTGTGTCGATGTGCACATTTGTTATATTGTCCTTGAATGCAGTCGTCAAGAAACAACCAAATGTTAGAACTGCAAGTACGCTCAATGTAAAAGCGAATATTGTATTCGCTCGAGATAAAACAGTATTCATTTTGATGATAAACAGCTACATAAATTTCATGTACAAATTGAATACCTACAAATTCAATCAGCGCATTGTCGCTTGATGTTAATATTCCAGTAAAATATTTCCTAAATGAATATTAATCAATGACGTCATTTACATTCGGACGGATCAGGCTGTAAGCAGGCAAAGTGCATATGAATATTAATGTTGACGTCATATTGTTGATTTTCATCAAATGTTTCAATCATTTGGAATATAAGCATCATTTGAGAAGAAAACACACGTTTCATTAGCTTTCATGAACTCGTCCCCTACGAAAATCGCCCCAAACAAAAGTTGTCTCTTGTTTTACCATGTCTGGTGGCCGAGGTGGTGGGAGGAGGGGCGCACTTCAATATGAAATTCATTGAAATACCTGATTGAAATCACAATGCTCCTTCGCTTTAGTACGGTATCATTGATAATTTAGGAGCCCGGGGATGGGGCAGGGGCCACAAGGAACTGAGAGGGGGGACGTGGGAGGGGGTGTTGAAGCTCAATAGGGGCCTATATAAAATGAGCCATGCAGCTGTGGGGGAACAGGGTAGGGGAAGGTGGGGCATAACGGACCCCCGGGGCAAAACGGACCCAACGGAAAAATAGGCCTTGGCAATACTGCCGTCTATGCAAATTATATTGAGGAACACAAGTATGGCCACACAGATTTACAACAAAAATTTGATCTGAAACAATCTACTGACATCCGAGCAAGATCGAGTCAAAAATTACAACCTGTCTGACGTAAGATATGTAGATGTTTAATGCGCGGAAATTTTACTTCATTAATATCGGATTCCCAAATAATTGTGTATATTGTAAACACTAAGGTACTAGCTTTGAGCTGTATGAACTGCATGGCCTATATGCTACAATGTATTATGCATGCAACCTATTCCTAAAAAATCAGGTATGGGGCAAAAAGGAACCCTAGTGTGGGGCATAACGGAACAGGGTTCCGTTTTGCCCCAGGCGTTTTGCCCCACAGATGGGTTCCGTTTTGCCCCAATTGGACATAATACGTATTCACTCAAGGAAATGTAGGCGTTATCTAGGGGCCTACTCGAGCATGGTAAACACTTCGCTGAAACATAGGCATATTAAACTAGGCCTACAGATAGAATTAATGATTAAAAGTTAACTTACTCCACAGAGATGGGTAGGCCTACTTAATATTTCTTTCTAATCAAATATTGGTCATACATATTATAGGCCTACTAGGTCTATAAGAAGTTAACCACTCACTCCACAGAGATGGTAGGCCCACTTAATATTGTAACTGAATATAGGCCTACATATAACTAGGCCTAGGGCCTACCGATGGAACTACTGATATAAGTTTACACCCAGGGTGCCGTTTTGCCCCATAGGGGGTTTCCGTTTTGCCCCGATAGTGGGGCAAAACGGATTTATTTTTTTTAAAATTTTTCTTCATTTTTCTAAAAATTGTAAGGTTCAAGTTATATTGGTTAATGGTATATTAAAGGTAAATACAAACTTCAACTGAACATATACTTTTTACAGTCATATTACTTATGGTGACGTCACAGAGCATCCTCGAAGTTAAGTGTTCCGTTATGCCCCACCTTCCCCTAATTGAAATGGTGCCAAATGGGGGTCACAGTTTTTGGTTGGTCAAAAGCACGGTGGCGCGCGCCGATTGTGAATTTCAAGGGGGGCAAAATTGGCAAATTGTACGCAAAAAGTGGAAATTTATGCGATTTTGGGGTTTTTTGCCTCAAAAGTGGGGGCAAGAAAAATATTTGGGGGAGGCAAATGCCCCCCTTGCCCCCCTCCCAGCCCCCCCGTAGCGCCGCCACTGGTCAAAAGGAGGTGGGGGCAATTTTTGGCTTTTAGGCCTAGGCCCTACATGGCACATTATTTAGTGGTGGTGCAAATAAGGCCCCGGGGAGGTGAATTACCCGGGGGGGTTCTTCTTGGTTGAAGGTATACGGGGATGTGCCACGGTTTTGGGGTACCTTTTCAGCAATTTTGGTATATCGATGGGTGGGTTATCAGCGGAGACCAATGCGCCCAATTGGGCGCATTTTGGAAAAATTGCACTTAAAGCGCCCAATTATGGCAAATTTGGGTGCTTTTTCTTGAAAATTGGTATACTGATGGGTAGCAAAAACAGCAAAAAGTAGGTATAGAGAAAGTCAGCATCCGAAAGTCTGCGTGGCACACCCCCGTACAAAATTTTTCGAAGAACCCCCCCCGGGTGAATTATAGGGGCAAAGATTTTTTTTTTGCAGGCCAAAAATGGGGCAAGCATTTTTTGGTAGGTCAAAAAGAGGGTCAATTGATTTTTGGCAGGCGATTTTTTGGCACAGATATTTTGGGCACCGTTTCTATTATGCCCTAAAAGGTGTAGGAAATTAGGAACACATTTAAATATGCAAAATTCCCTACTCGCTGCGCTCACATTATGTGATAAGACAATTTAAGGTTTTAAATTGGGGTTCCCCTAATTCTTAGTGTGTAAAGGGGGGGGGGCAAAATTTTTTTGGCACATCAAAAAGGGAGGGGGGGCAAATGTTTTTGGCACGTCAAAAAGGGGGCGGCAAAGATTTTTGGCAAATAACTTGACTCCAGGAACTTAACACTACAATAGGAAAACCGGGGTGGGGATATCCATATCACGGGGATACAGGGTTGTTCACAAAGCAAGGAAATCTTTCAACCTCCTATGCCCGCCAAAACATCTTTGCCTCCCCCTTGCACATGCTAAATTTTTGGGATCCCAATTTGCAAACCTTTTAATAGTCTAGATATATGTTGAAAGAAAATGTACATATTAAAAGCGTTTCCGTACTGTTTTCATAAGCCTTTTTTAGAGCATTTTATTTAAAAGGCGCCCCATGAATGTGTACCAAAAATCACTCCCCACGGCTGGCCAAAATTGCCCCCCCCTTCGGCTTGCCAAAAATTATTGCCCCCCCATTTCACCCTCCCACAAAGGCTCATAATTATTGCACAGCCCCTTACATATTTGCAAATTTTGGCGAACCCAAATCTTATCATAATGCGAGGACAGCAAGCCGCAAATTTTGCATATTTGAGCATGTTCCTAACGTTTTCCTACACCTTTTTAGGCATAATTATATATAAAAAAAGCTGCCCAAAACATATGTGCCAAAAATCGCTTCCGCCTGCGCCTCCCCTTTTCCGGTTGATAAAAATGCTTTTTATCTTGCCAAAAAATCTTGCCCCCCTCCCCATAATTCAGCACCCCTTAGGCTTCATCACTTTTCCAAAGTGACCCATATTTAGGCACTCCTGGGAGGGGGTTCTCACCTGTGGAGATGTGTGGATGGGACTCTAAAAAGTTTTGATGACTGAAAACAGACCCAAAATTATACAACTTTTTGTACTGAAAAACTTGGTACTTTTTTGAAAAAAATTATGAAAAATACCCTTTCTTAAACCAAATTTTCATGAAATTGAGAGCCATCAATAAACCAAAATGACTGAAATATATACACCCAGTCTAAAAAGTAAATGGCTGAAAACGTACCCTGAATCTGCCGCATATCCCCGCACACTCATTTCTACTAAGAACCCTACGTGCAATCCTCCATGTACTAAACCTTTTGAGATCAGTGCTATATTGAAAGGCATGGAGTCAGCAAGCCATGGGGGAATATAATCATCCTGCTGACCCACTATTAAAATGACTTCGCAAGACAAATGTGCGAGCGAAAAATGTGCAATTTTAATGCTAAAATGGACCACTACGAACAACTGTGCACGAATAGTTGGGGCAAACAAAGATGCACCACTTAGCTATGCCACTTATTGGGAGGATAGAGGTTGGTGTAAATTCTGTGAAGAGTGCCTGAAAACGTACATGAGAGTTCTATTAAGTCTTATTAGTTTCTCCTGCAATTTGCTGGTTTAGTAAAATGTATGGTTTACAGAAAAAAATCCTATTTTATCAAATTACCCATTAACTCTTTATGTGACCCTATTTTATCAGGCAAAAGTCAGAAATTTTTTTAATTGAGTGAACTACCATTATCAACTTGCTCAGTACCTACACTTACCGACATTGAATCCCCAGGTCTCTTGAATACCGGTACTTGGTTTTATGTCCATTTTCTGATGTTTTTATTAGGTTTTTTTACTCCTCTCACTTTTTGCCTATATCTCAGTTTTATTATTGCTGACTTAAGCCTGATTGGATCAGATCTGGTCACACTATACAGCTCAACTGATCGTACTTTTCCTACATTCGACCTTGCATGATTTTTGAGTTGACACAGTCATGAAAATAACTATAGATACTTGACAGACCATTAGTAGCCCAGTTCTGAACCTTTTCATTGATCATTCATAATAGGTATCTGATGGATCAGTGAAGATAAGAAGGGATTATAATATATCCGTAACCTTGATATTATAGTACATCTCGAGGAAAAAGTGCAATGGACATGTTTTCATTTTATGTTTCAAATATCCCGCAAGATGAAAATTGAGTATTTAACCCAAAATGGAAAATGGAACAATTTATTGGAAATCTGTTTAACAGATTTTTTTGACATCTTTTTCTGCACTGTATTATACCTAAATTAAGAAATTTTATAAATATTCAAAGAAAATATAGGTCATGAAAAAATTTTTTGATTTTTACACATTTTGGGGCAAAAAAGGAAAAATAAGCAAAAATATCAAAATCTGTTTAACAGCTTCATTCATCAAGTCATAACAAATGGCCTACATGCTT